>NW_026042476.1:0-245165 GCF_023856365.1 Brienomyrus brachyistius
CCACCACATACCTGCTTCATTTATTGTTTTATACTTGCAGCTGCTTATTCAGACAGCTCGTCTACCTGTCTGTCCATGTTGCCCTCCCATGACAACTGGTCCAGCCTACAGGTGCCGTCCCATTCCGGCATGTTACCCATGAGTCATAGCGGCACCTCCGGGAGCAGCTCCAGGTGAGCCCGTGCCTCCCCTCCCCCACCTGTCCCCATGCTGAGTCTCGGGCCCCCGTCTTCCCTCTTGTTCTCGCCTATACCCACATCCTGGCCTGTGTCTGCATCGTCTCACCTCGTTAACAGGACTTTCGCCTTCTTCTGTCCTGATCCATTCAGGCCCATCATTCTGGGACATGCTTTGATTTATTTCGCCATAGTTACTCTTTGTTTTCCTTTGTACTTTGCACTCTACAAGTAAAATGAATAAAAAATAGGCATTATTTTGATATTGTTTTAGTACAGTGACACTAGTATATTTGTTGTTGTTTCCAGGCAACACTGCATGCTGATTTAACGTCTTTCCTTAATCTCCACCCCATTGCTCACACACAGCCAGTATCCCAGTTTGTGGTCAATGAGCTCCTCCTCACTCACCCCAGTCTCCTAGTCCAGTGGAATGTCCAACAGCTTGGGCTCTCAGTTCCTGCGTGTCATGCCCGGCTCGTCCGCTCCTCCTGTGTGCCACGCCCCCTGATTACCCACGTGTTTTCTCCCGATTTGTACCCAGCTGTATCTAGTTAATTTGCTCAGTCCTGTGTATTTCAGTCCGTGTCTTACCTGAGTCCAGTGTCTGTCATTGATGTTTGTATGCGTGAGATGTTTCCCCGTCCGCGCTTCCTAATTAAACTCCCGTTTTTGCCTGTCCGCTTGCTCCTTGCACGCCTTGCCCGCACGATCGCCTGCCTGCTTGTACCCGATCGTGACACTGCGCAGCTCTACAACTCATTACCCAGGGCTCTCGCACCCGGCCACAGTGCCCCTCTCAGGCTCCCCGCTGTATGACAGCACTGCCCCATCGGAAGTTCATGAAGCCTCACAGTACGACGCCTCTCCCCACGCGCGCTTAGCCACCACCGGGACTCCCATCACTCCTCCTTCCCTGTAGGGCGGCGCACTTCCATTATTATTACAGTTTCTACTGTCACTCTGTTGCTTTTCCTGGTGCTGGACTTTTGACAGATAAATACATTATTTGTTGCATTCAGTGACAAAAGATTGGTCTGTTTAACACCCTCAGTCTCCACCCTATGAGCCCCTTGTTGGCGGCAGAATCAGGAAGATGTCGGAGAAAGCAGAGGTAAAGTGAATAGTCACCTCGACAATAATGTGGAAACCGCTAATGGTGATCATGCCTGTGTGGGTGAAATGGATCACCACAGTATAAGCGGATGATGATTATAGACGATTTTTCCCTTTTTCTTTATGTCTGTTTACCATCTAATAGGCATTTTTTTTCTTTGGGATGCGTCTAGGTCAGATACGACCAAAATATTTTTCTCATTTCAGAAGTGAAAAAAAATATTGCTCTCAGATTCTGTTCAGTTGTAGTTTTTTAAAATAATGTACCTTGATTTGTGTTTGTTTAAAATGCCATTACCTGTTGCTTACTGGGCCGCTGAAAATGTCTGGCCCAGCTAAATTTCTTGGTTTAAAAATCTGGCCCAACTACTTTCCAGACCTGGACTAGCCCTACTGAATCATACACTAATGTTATTCTGTTATGTGGGCTGTTGTGATAGGGAGATTTGCTGGATGCTGCACGACGGGTGGTGTCCCTGCTGCAGAATGCCCTGTCTGAAGCAGCACCTAGAGACAGTGAGGGTTGTTGTTATCACCTTAATATTGTATATACGCAATCTGTTATTTCTTAACTAATATAATTGTAAGGTATTCTTCTAATATATTGTGCACAGCCAACAAAAAAGAGAAAAATGCAAAACCAAAGGAAGGCTTTCTTTTCTCTTAAAAGTCTTTTTTCTAAACCAACTGAGAGTCAGTTAGAGGGGTGTTCATTATCAGTATTGTTGCTGGCATTTCTGAAAATGTGCCAATTTTAGTCAAGTGGCTACTTTTCAAATGCAGTCCCTGGCCAAGATGAAGAAAGTTCATGAAGACTACATGATAATATTAAGCACTGACATAACAAACAACATTTTTTACATGCAAAATATACAGGAAATATACACTGCAACAGGCTAGGATAGACAAATAACCAAATACACTTGCAAGCCTGACCACTTTAGACCCCAGATTAGAAAATTGGTGAATGAGCATATATTTTTTCCAAGTTTTGTTTTGCTTTCAAGTTCTCACAAATAAAAAAAAAAAAAAGATTTTCCCACTATAGCCAGATCCAGTTTCTGTGGGGGGCGGGGGGGGGTGACAATTTGTAGTAATAACTATTTCCTGCTGAAAACCACTGGTAAACTATCCACATGTCTCTGAATATCTGTGAGTCCCGAGACCTCCATGACAGATAGATATAAGTTGCTAGTGTTGATCGGCAGGAAATCTTCTCCAAAGCCCCACCACCACCTCACACCAATCCACCCAGGGTTTACTCCAAATAAATTTGCTGGTAATACAAACCGGATCAACTTGTGGTTTGTGTCCACGTGTACTAGAGACAAAGGCCCTGGTACATTCTGCGTACAACACAGCCAAGACTTGACAACCTTTATATGATGCGCATGGAATCAACCCTATGCATGGAGGCTGCAACTCTTCTCCACCGAACCCTGTAGCCCATTGACTGCAGCCTGCATTGACTATCCTGTAGCCTGCATTTGGTAGATCATTCTTGACAGAAGAAACCAAATTGTCAAGTTCCCTAACACAGAGCTCATACTCTTTTATTCTTCTTAAGATTGTTCTTCTTGAAACACCCATCAGTGTGGCTATGCAAGGCACAGGAAGTTGAGTATGGAGCATTTCTTTCAAACATTGTTCTTCAATCAAAATCTTGGGTCGTCTATTGGTGGCAGCGACTTCCTGTGTGACACATGGGGCTGGACGTTCCAGATGTGCCCTCACAAGGTCAAAGAGCTCTTGCAAAGCCAGGGTGATAGCAGGAGGTACTTCAATGTGATTAGACAGGGCCTGCAGAAGATACAGCTCCTGATGACAAAGGAACTCCAGGTAATCCAAATTTAGTGGAGTCGCGCTGAATCCTATTTCTATTTTATGCAGAAGACTTTCGAGAAGGTGGTATCTGAGCTGTTCACAGAACAAATTATAGTTAATGAGGTGTCAAGATCTTGTCTCTGATCCACACACTAGGCCTACCATTCAAAAGTTTTAATTATGAAAATGAAATGTTTTTGTTTTGTGAGGTGCTTGTTCATGTATGATGATGTAGTGGCTGCTCTGTTTGACCGTGGTAAACCTTTTCACAAACAATATAAGTGAAGAAGTATGACATTAGATCTAAGGACCAGAGTATAATAAAGTTAAATAAAATCCATCAAAAACACTTACTCAGTGGAGATTCCAATGTAGTAGGCAGACAACTTTATGGCTTTAATAATGAGTGTATTTAGCAGCTACAAGGACAAAAGATATTATAAACCTCTCCATTTTAATGCTAATTTAATAAACATTAACAGATAGCACTTAAGGTGGTTTCGCCTATAGTCTGCTAACACTAACCCGAGAACTAATATCTGAGGAGCGTTCTTCCCAGGATTTGAATTTATTAAATTGGCTTTGTGATGTTGTATTAAGAAATTTTATTCACAATGCAATTTACCGTACATTGGCCCATTCTTTTATATACGGTAAAACGAAGCGGGAAATTCGAGCGAGCGAGTGCTGTGCAGACGCGAGCGCGTAGAGGGGATGGGTTTTCAGCACTCGAGCACACGCACGCGCGTGGTTCGACTTTTGGCCCTAATTTAACGGCGAGCGAGTGAGTGAGTGCTGTGCAATCGCGAGCGCGTAGAGAGCATGGATTTTCTGTTTTTATGCGCACGACTTTTGGCACTAATTTAACGCCATAGAAATGTGTGTTTAAAAGGGGAGGAGATCGGGTTGCAGCGCTGGTGTGAGCGGTTTCTCCGGGCAGTTCGCTCGAGGCTAACGTGGCTTTGGGAACGTGGTGTACCCGTCACCCATGCCAGGGAAGAAATCAAAACCGAAATGCTAGGAATATGGACTTCATCTTACGTCAAGCGTTTTCCCCTCCATTGACGCCCATAAAGAAAAGGCTTAAAGTCCATATTCCTAGCATTTCGGTTTTGATTTCTTGTCAGGTAAGTCTTTATGGCCAGATACATTCGCGAGAAATTTGGTGATTTGTGGTGACTGTTTTAATACATTAAGTTGCGTTACGCATTTTCACATTAAGCGTTTTAGAATGTCCCGTGGCAGGTATCCCCTTCTATTGCCCTAGGGAGGGTTGTAACCCTCGTCTGTATATTAATAAAGAATAATCCTTCTATTCCTGTCTCATGTATCTGGACCTCCCCAGCAATTTAACGAAATTTGGTGGCAGCGGTTACAAGTGAACCCGTTTAAGTTTAGCGCTCATACTTCCGTCCATATGTTTAAGACCCACCTTGGCTGACTTAGCTGACATGTCCTGATTTCATAATCTTCAAATTTGTAATCTTTTCTCCTTCATCTAACTCCATGTTTTTAACTTCTTGTCATTTTCTTGCCGTTTGACTCATAGAAAATTATCAGACTTAAATGACACGTCAGCCTGTGCAGACAGCGATTTCAATGTTTTAATAAATTGGCCAGCAGGTGGGGGCAGTGCTCAATTTCATTAATGCCATTCAGAAAACTTTCAGGCTTTATGTCTTAATGAACAGCCTAGAAAAGGACAAAGCATTATATTACTGATGCATACAGCAGATCCCCAACTCAGGCTGTGTTGCATATTCTTAACAGTGCTACAGTATGTTCACACAGCCAGTACAAACAAACTTGCAAGATCTAGACCAGGGGTCACCAACCTTTTTAAAACGGAGAGCTACTTCACGGGTACTGAGCCATACGAAGTTTGATATCAGTTTTAAACGCCCTCCTAAACATGTCTAAACTTCATGCATGATAAACATGTTTTAAATGCTTTTTTATATTCAATTTCAAATCTATATAAATGCAAATGTGATAGATTAGAAACAGGACAAAATTAAATTTTAGATGATGTTCGCTGGTGAGTTGTGCTATTTTATAGAACAGGTCCACGGGCAACTCATGTGGTCATTGGGGGCATCCTTGGGGCACCATGTTGGTGACCCCTTATCTAGACCTACCACATCAGGTAGGAAGGTGCCTATTTCTACCAACTATTCAGACCATCAGACCCAAACCATACATTCAGTCATGCACAGGCACTCCACCAGAGGGCTCTACATTCTGTCCTACATCTGCTCACCTGTTAGACCCACACTCAGTCTCCATCCTGATTTCTACCTACTACTCGGACTATCTCACCAAAACCAGTCCTGTGGCCTGTTCTATGAAGCGGGGTTACTGGCTTATTGGGGAAACTTGTCGGATTTCTTGATCGGGACCTTCAACTGCTCTGCCATAGAGAGCATCCTAACATGCTGCCTTACGGTCTGGTATGCGGGCTGCTGGTGGCCTCCTACCGCTCTGCCATAGAGAGCATCCTAACATACGGCCTTACGGTGTGGTATTCGGGCTGCTGGTGGCCTCTATGACTTTTTTTGTAGACAGTCCATCTGTGTGGTGCTGTTTGCACGAATTGTTTTGGGAAATGCACTTACAGTTTTGCAGATGTTAAGGGTGATTCCAGAAATGCATCAAAGCAACTGAGGAACTGCAATGTCACTGTACAGTTACTTATAATGGGCGCCAATGTAATGTGTAGAGTGGCAAATAAACTGATTCACCATTTACTCTCATGTACATCACTTAAAATGCTTGTTTTAAATGCAAATGTGTGAATGTAAATCTAAGCAGTAAAGCTACAATTTACATTCTGTTTGCATGGTGGAAAGAACATTTAATCTGCCTTTTAAGTGTGATTAGAAGATCTAATGCCTGTGTGCTTGTAATAAGATGGTCGCTGGTTCAAACCCAGCCACAGCACATCTCTGCGTCCTTGAGCGAGGCCCTTAACCCCCAGCTCACTGGGCATCACTATGGGTGGCTGCCCTTCGCAGACAACTTACTCTGTTTACTCTAAAAAAAAGAGAGCAAGTTGAGAGAGAAGTTAAGACAATTTCTCCACAGGGACCAATAAAGTATCAATTATTATTACTGTATGAGAGACTGTCTAATATCAGATAGATAACAGACTCATACTGTGCTGAGCTTGTCTGAGAGAGATGATTAGCAAATGCTCTCCCACAGTATCTCAGCACTCTGTACAAAGAACTTTATATGCTCAGTATCTGCTCCTGTTTATCTAATTGTTCTCATTTTAACTGGATGTTAAGGAGTAAATTAATAAACGTCATGTAAGTGCACATTAAAATGCTTTTTCACTGTTACTTAAGTTCCCATGTGAACAGCCAATCAGATCAGCCTGATGTGTGTCTCTCTGTTTCCTCTCTGTTTCCTGCCCTTTCATCCCGACCACGACCATGATCTCTCACTTAGCAGTAGAGCAGTTTATTCTAAACAGTGGAAGCACAAAAATGTTCAGACTCTTTGGTCTTCTCATTTTCATTAGTAAGGCCCTATAATATAAATTATTTTGGGATTTTAATATTTTCATTTATCTGTATGATGTGATCAGTGGAATTTGGCCATTTAATCTGCATCATAGTTAATAGTTATTTAGATTACTATTATATGTCTTATTTGATTATGATTTTTTTTGTTTTTCTGTTTTTGCAGACACTGCACTGACTACAGATGTTGTTCAGCCCAGTCACCTGATGAGGGTTCAGCTTGGAGACAGTGTGACCCTGACATGCTTCTGTCAAGGAGAAACAACTTTTGTTACTTTGTTTAAGCAAGCTGTTGGTCGGAAGCCCCAGCCCATGGCGAAAGCACTTCTCTACGTACCTGGTGAATTTTACAAGGAATATAAAAGCATAAAACGTTACTCCTTACTGAATGCAGAGGGGAGTTTTAACCTCACTATTTGTAACGTGGAGCCGTCAGATTCTGCAGTGTATTATTGTGCTGCTGTGTTTCTTCATGAGGTCACCTTCGGGAATGGAACCTTTGTCATAATCACAGGTAAATGAGATTCCAACTATTTTCATATTTGCTTTATTATAATGTCAGTAAGATTATTCCCTGCAAAATAATTTTGACAGTTTAGTTGTTTGTCAATATAAAATTAGCAAAGATACCTTATTGTCTGCTTTGTTCCATAAATGTTTTTCTAAACATCAAACAAAAATCATTCATTATTATTATTATTATTATTATTATACAATTTGTTGCATTTTGCTTGCTGTCAGCCAAAAGCCTAACCTTCTCTTTATACAGATGTTAATGTTACACATTGCAGCCTCTTTAAAACAAATAACATAAAAAAATGTTTGAGTTGTTATATACAGTATAGGACTGTGCAAAAATCTTAAGCAACAAAAGAAAATTATTTTTGACGTTATTTATCTGAGCAGTCAGTGTGTATTCACTCTGAAAAAAAAAATGCATGATTTAACATATGAACTAGGGATGTGCACCATTCAGAACTGATTTGAGAATGAAATTCTCAAATACGTATCCTAAAATTCAGGATTTTGAATACATATATGAACTTGAATTTCAGTTCATTTTGTTAATCTGAATTACATTTGAATTGTGGTTGAAAACAGGTTGTGGCATTGAAATTTATATTTGAATTTAAAGAAGAAGAACGAAAAAGGGTTTGGATTCAAATTCAAGTTCATATACGTACTGTAGGTGTAGCTTTTAACTAAAATATGAACTTTAATTTAAATATGAATTATACATAAACACATTAACATTGTTATACATCATTGTTATAAAAATGTCGTTTTGTAAAGAATGAAATAATGCAACATTTGAAGTGTCACCTAAAATAATAATTATACTGTCATTTTGTGCACCATGGTGGATCTGCTCATAGGAAGAGCTGAGTGTCTCTCCTTAAAAGTCAGTGTTGGCTGCAGTGACGGCAGTTTCTAACCTAAGAAACGTCCCAAACACTTTTCCTGCATCAAAAGTCAAACTAGTCCCTATTCCTGCCATGAAAGGTTCACATAATGTCACCGATACCTGAACCAACCATGTTTATCAGAGGATGCCAACCCTTTGGCTGCAGCTTTCTCTGCACACGCTGAGAGAGTCTTCAGTGTAGCAGGAAAAGATTTCAGGCCAGAAGATTGCAAATTAAATCATGAAACCTTTGAAGATATTATGCTGAATAAATGTAATAATAATGAAAAATTAGCAATGTGTATTGGAATAAAGCATAATTGTATTTGCCATGACGTTTTGCTTTTCGCTGTAGTGCTATGGTTGAACGGAAAAACTTACTTTTGTGTGCATAAGAAAATAAATAGGAGGAACTACGAAACCAAGTAATTCCTTTTACTATGTATACTTTTTCTTTAATGTTAAAAGATAGACAAACTAGTAATGGGCAAACAGCTCTTCGGCTCTTGAATTAAATTATGCAGGTACTACAGCAAAATGCTCAAAAATACCAAAACACATCAAGAGCTAAATATGCAAAAACAATAAATACCTTCCTGTGGAAAAGGGGCAACATAAACCAAATGTAAAGTCACGAAAATCATGAAAATATAAAGTACACTTTACACACTTCATTTCTTTGAATTGAAATTAATTATATTCATCTACCTTCATACATTAATACAAGACATTATATGATTATAATGTTTGTTATTATCATATAATTTTTATTTAGGTATTATGTAGGTGCAGTTAATGTATAGTGTTACCTGATATATACTAATAAGCAGTAATACAATAAAAAGAGAGAAGAATGTCAGCTGTTCTCCAAGAAGTTACTGATTTCTTGGATGGCTAGAAGAACATCGATTCAGTTCCCAAAAATCTGTAAGAACAATTTTTGAGGATCTGTATTTTCCATTGTTATTCTCAAAGGGCTGTCATCATGACTATTTTGCTTTTCAGGTAAAGACTCCAACAGCAGGACTGTGGTACAGCAGCCTGTGTCTGACACATTGCAGCCAGGAGACTCTGTGAGCCTGCAGTGTACGATAGAGACTGGGAGCTGTGCAGGAGAACACAGTGTTTACTGGTTCAGACATGGATCAGGAGAATCCCTTCCTGGAGTCATTTACAGCCATGGAAACAGCAGTGATGAGTGTGAGAAGAGCCCTGAGGCTGGATCTCCTACACGGAGCTGCGTCTACAGCCTCCCCAAGGGGAACCTCAGCCTCTCCGATGCTGGGACTTACTACTGCGCTGTGGCCATGTGTGGGGAGATGCTGTTTGGGAACGGCACATAGCTGGATATAGATGGTAACACCCAGTGTGGGGAGATGCTGTTTGGGAACGGCACACAGCTGGATATAGATGGTAGCACCCAGTGTGGAGAGTATATCTGCTTCAAAGTTTTATTTAGCTTATTCTGCTATTAAGACATTTATTTCTTTTTTTAATGTAATGAATTTTCTAATTTAAGTGCTTAAATTAAATTACACAGATGTTAATTTAATAATTATCCATCCATCCATCCATTTTCCAAACCGCTTATCCTATTGGGTCGCGGGGGGTCCGGAGCCTAATTTAATAATTATTTCAAATATTAATATCCATCCATCCATCCATTTTCCAAACCGCTTATCCTATTGGGTCGCGGGGGGTCCGGAGCCTAATTTAATAATTATTTCAAATATTAATATAAATTGTTAAAATGCAAAATACTAGAAGTTCATGTTAAAAATGGACTATTTACAAAACAACTGCTGTAATGTGTTATCGATTTGATCTTTAACTAATGTAATGTAAGCAAATGGGAAATGTGTCTCTATATCATTATGCTGAAATCTATCTCTTTGTTACAGGCTTTCAGAAGCTGCTGGATCCTCTTCACTCTGGCTTGCTGATAGTTTTATCTTGCAGCATTATTCTGAACGTTGCTCTCATTTGTATAAGATGTAAACTGACCTGTACACACTGTGCAGGTACGCTGCCCGGCTTTATGCACTCAGAAGGACAAAATGTAGATTTTAACAAATTATAGAAATATAAAATTGTTTTATGATAGATAACATTTTCATATTAAAACCACTCTTGCAGGTAATACAGTTTTAAAATCCATTATTAAATCTCACCTTATTTATATAAACCTTTTTGTACTGTAAGATTTACATTTTTGTATTATATCTTTCATATTTTGCAAAATCTATTGAAATATACATGTTGCAATAAGTTGCATATCAATAACTTTTATTACCAAGATCTCCTTTATAGCAATTTTATTATATATGATATATGAGAACAAATGACACGTATCCAAACATGCACACTTAAATTGACAGAAGTCATTTTTACTTTCATTTTTGAGACAAAAAGGATGTTGATTGCTTGAAAATTCGGAATGTTATCTGACCACGGTATGATACCGTGCGAAATTAAATAATATATTGATGTGTTATATATTTTAAACAGATGAAAAGAACAGTGATATATCAAAAGTGGAATGGTCACGCAAGCAAGTATGTAATAAATATTTCAAATTACAAATCGTCAGTAAAACAAATGAACCTCAGACTGATTTCCATCCTGGGATCAGCATTTTAAGTGCTATTTGTGAAAATAGGTAATAGCAAACCGATTTGATCCATCCAATTCTGCCATCTTTGTCTCCACAGTGCCATGACGAGGACACACTGAATTACGCTGCCCTGAACCTTAAGAAGCCAAAACCCAGGAGACAGAAGAAAGACGGGAATAATGACACTCTGTATTCTGACCTCCGCTACAGAGATTATGAATAAAGATGCTTCTCATTCATGTCAGTCACACAGAGTGTTCAGGGTGTAGCTTTAATAATGTTCAGAGGAGGGCAGGGGAGCCAGTGCTTCTGAGACTGAATCACGGGATTTTACGGAGTACCGGTGCTGAGTTTGGTGTCAGTGTGTTTGGGGCGCATTTTTACTGGAAGTGCAAATGTTCAAGCCAGACTGGGGGCTGAGGGAGGGGGAGAGGGGAGCCACAGAGATTATTTCTTCATGGCATGGGGGGGAATAAGCGGCTTTAATGTTGTGGAAAGGCTGAGTTGCTGCAATCAGTTCTTTGATGTCACACATGCTTACTTGTCTCCCTTGTGTACCATGCTGAATGGTTTGGGGCAAACGCACAGGGACTGATCGATTATATTAAACAGATGAAAGAAACTGAATGAAAATTTCAAGTGTTCTTAAATTACGTTTTTCATTTAATTGTGTGTTCTGGATGTATTTTTGAGTATATACATGTACCTGTATATGTACCTGTATATATACCTGTGTCGTTAATAACGATGTGGATAATTAAGAAAGAGGAGTTTTGTTTCTTGCTCCCTGTCTTGTTACTTGGCTCACAAACATACACACACATAGACACACACACAAACATACACAGACACACAAACACACACACACATAGACACACACACACACAAACACACATGCACACATGCACACACACACACTGCTACGGCTCTGTAAGAACACTACCATGCTCTTTTGTGTGAGTGGGGTGGGGGGTGTTAAATAAGATGAAAATGACAATGGCTGTACTTTTGTTATGTCAGTTGTGTTTCTATAGTCATTGTATCATATTCCACAAGCTTTTTATTCTACAAGATGTACAAGCCAGTCAGTGTATTCAGTGGGGTGTTCAGGAGTCATTAGGTTCTGAAAAATGTCTTGCATTTAAAACATAATGTACTTTTGAATACTTAAGTATTTTTAGATGCAAATACTCCAGTACTTTAACTGAAGTAAAAAATTAACTGAAAAACTTTGAGTATTATTTGACGAGGAGTATCTATACTTAACTCAAGTAGTGAAGTTGTGTACTTTGTCCACCTCTGTCCAAAAGTGACATACAGCTGTAAGCTGTTTGGGTTTGTTTGTCTGCTGAGTGCTTCTCTGCAGTGCTGCAGATGTTTCCACTGGTTAGATGCAGCTCAGGAAGACTGACCCACTGACTGCACTGTGCTGGACTCACTTTGCAAAGAGTAAAAACCACACAGACAGAACAATATCTGCTTCTTGTAAGACCCTGTTTCCTCTCTACCTCACCCAGGTCACGCTTTCAAGTATTCAGCCTAAGTTATTTTATCCAAACAAGCCACCATTATTATTCATGCAGCTGGACATTTGACTGGAGCACATGATTGCTACATATCACTACTGTACATGGAACGGAATGTACAGTTTTCACAACAGAACTTTAGAAAAGCAAAATTCTCATCAGTCCACATCTCTAACCACCACACATCCTAGGGCTCCCATTTATAATGGTACATTTTTGTTTTATTCACATTCTTTTTCATCACACAGATAAACACCATCCATTAATCTTACAGCATGTATCCTGGTCAGGGTGATGGGGACGACACCACCTATATCGAGTGTGATTTAAGGCCAAGACCTTAAAAGGGAGAGTCAAGACTGAGGCTTGTTACAAGAGCAGTGGGGCACAAAACAACAAACAACATCATTATGAATGTAAAATAAATGGATGTATATATAAATATAGGGTAATAATAGAAACAAAAAATAAGAATATATTACATACAGAGGAATATTATAGGAATATTAAAATTAACTTATACACAATCCTTAACTTATACACAATCCTATTGCATGTAACATTATTGCTCATGTGCCAGATATTAGCCTCCCAAAGGAAGCTGCCACACAGGGCATAATGCACTGGCTCAATGCAACACTGCACATCAGTGAATAAGGAGGAACAATATTGCAGATCAGCAGCAGATAGAAACTGTATCAGAAGACAGTGAACAGGGGAAAAGTTCAATGAGCAGAGTGCAGATTATAAAGCCTGACTGCTGTGGGGCCCAATGACCTGCGGTACCGTTCTGTCACACGCCGGGTGTCTGAGTCTCTTACTGAAGGAGCTGCCCTTACGGGCCTCCATAGTCTGCTGGGGGGGTGAGAGGTGTCACATAAAATTGATGACAGCCTTGTTATCAGCCTGCTCTCATCCATCTACTCTACAGTGCCAAGGGACGCTCCTCCCTGATGATGAGAGGAGTCTAAGCATGTGGACATTTGGGATAATGTGAGTTCAGAACTGGATGGTCAGCTGTACGACTTCCAGTCTGTAGGCAGACTCATCACCTTCAGTTATGATGGCAAACACAGTAGTATCACCTGCAAAATTCAGGATCTTCACTGGAGCAGCAGTGATTTGTGTAGAAATTGAAGAGAAGAGGGAGAGCACAGAGCCTGGAGGAGCTCAGTGCTGAGGGTCAGCGTGTCTGATGTGTGCTGTAAGCATACAGATGTCCTGCATTTGTGGAACATTTTGTTTGTGCTGCTGTTTATATGTGTTGTTGACGCTGCAGTCAGTAATTTTCCACTAGCAGTCTCACCTCTGCATTTTACAGGAAGACTGACCGACTGAGAGCAGGGTGTTTGTGTCTCTCTTCTCAGTGAGCGAAAACCACACAACCATCAGGTCCTCAGCTCAGGCCCACTGCTTCACTAGAAAAACCACAAAGGGTATTTTTATCTAAAAGTGGGTGAGCAAGTGAGATGTTATTGACAGCATGAATTTGTCTACTAACATTTTAAATTCAAACCTAAAAAGCAGTATGTCCAGGATGTCAGTAATTACATTTAGTCAGTATGAACAATTTGGGTGCAATAATATAGAATAATGTAGAATTTTGCATAATTCAGTTAATACCAGTAAGATACCGATCATTAACACTATAAGGTCATGTTGCTGAATCTCATTGTTAAAGTTAAATGAATCTACGCATTTTTATACACACAAGACTGTGCTTAGTTCATCTTTCAGTCAAAATCACACAGTGAGGCAAATCTGACCATCTTAATTGTTTTTGCTTGTGTGGAATGGCATCCCATGCAGGCCTGTGCTCTGTGCTTCCTGGGACAGGTCCCACCCTCTCCAGACCCCGATGAGAATTAGTAGTCGCTGGATAAAAGATTGACAAAAGATAAAAATACAAAAGTCATTCTTGCTGTCTAACCTCTGATTACTGCATGACATTTCTGATTTCTGATAACTGATAAGTAGAAAATATGTTTAGTCTCTTGCTTGGTGGTAAGAAAAAAGGAGAACCACAAAGAGCACAGTCATTTTCAAGGTTATTTCTCACTGGTCAGTGTGAAAGGCTGCGTCATTAATATAACGCCGGGCTCAGCACAGTGACTGCACCTGCGCTGCACTGTAGAACACAAGCCAGGCTGCAGACCATCAGCCCTGAAAGTTAAAACAGGACTCGTATGTGTGTCATGTGGTGTTTAATAAAAATTTACAGGACAGAACATAGTGGATTCAGTTTCCTTTGCTCTTACACTCCCAGTCCAAAGTGTGGCCACGACTGCTGTCAATGCATCTGTCTCTTTTTTCACCTTAATTTTTCACCTGTGTTATTCACCTTAATATCAAAAGGCTCCAAAGCAGTACAGTAATGCAGAACAAATATTGTAACTAACAAGGAAGTGGGGAGGTAATGGACAGAAGTGTTGGTTTTTGGTAACTCCACTCCTCTGACCTCCACTGTAATTTTAGGTTCCTTGGAACAATATTGTAAACCAGTCATCACACACCTAGGGGTTAAAGTCGACACCAACCTTAAGTTTGACACTCAGATAAGGTTAGTTGTCAAGTCAAGCTTTTTACAATTGAGGCAGTTGGCCAAAATAAAGCCAATTCTTTCTAGGCAGCACTTTGAGACAGTAATCCACTCTTTTGTCACTACTAGTTTGGACCACTGTAACGCCCTCTATGTTGGGGTTAGAGGCTCCACTATTGTTCACCTCCAGAAGGTTCAAAATGCTGCCGCACATGGAAATATGAGCATGTCTCCCCCATTTTAGCCTCACTCCACTGGCTGCCCGTACATTTTAGGATTCATTTTAAAATTCTGTTATTTGCTTTTAAAGCCCTCAGTGGTCTTGCTCCATCTGACCTCTGTGAGCTGCTTCACCCTTACACCCCCACCCGCTCTCTCAGGTCAGCTGATCAGCTGTTCCTGACGGTTCCTAAGACTCAGCGTGAGCTTAGAGGGGATCGAGCCTTTGCAGTCGCAGCTCCTAAAATGTGGAATGACTTGCCTTTTCACATTAGAGAGGAATCCCCTCTGTCCGTTTTTAAATCTCTTCTAATCTCTTCTCCTTCACCTTTGACACATTGTGAGATGTTAATTTTAATAGTAAATCTTATTTTAATCTTAGCCTTTTCTTTATTAATTAATTGATTTTTTTAAATTTTTATTAATGGCCTTTTACTCACATTGAATGTTTTGGTTTTTATTAAATTTCTTTTACTTCGTTTTTAAGTGTGTGAATGTTTTTATTTATTCCTTTGTGCAGCACTTTGGTCCATAAGGTTGTTTAAAGTGCTTTTCAAATAAAGAGCTGGATTGGATTACATTGGAAGATGGCTCAACAAATCTCTTTCACAGAATGTAAAATTCGACAGAGGGCGCAAGGTGACATTCTGTCAGGGGCCCAGAATTTTTAGCTACACCTCTGTGTTACTGTGTTTTTTTTGTTCTAGCCATCAATAACTCTGGAGTTGCTATATCGCCACCTGGTGGTGAAAAGATCAGACAAAAATATGTACACATGTTACCAACAGTTTGAAATTGAAGTGCAGAGTTAACAGGTTTAATTAATCGTCCCCACGGATGCCAGTCATGAAATTTGAGAATTGCAAATTAAAACACAGGAAAAAATCAGGAACACTACAAGATAAAATATTTAGCAAACACTCAATGTGCATCCAGGGTGACAAGGGACAACTGGAGGATGATATGACAATCTGACAGTGACATTCACAGCACTTTATATGTTGCCAAAAACAGAAAAGGGGATTAAAATCAAGAATCAGAAATCATGTATGAGGGTGGGGCTGCTTGGTGGTGCAGTGATTAGCACTGTTACCTCCCACCACTGGGACTCAGGTTCGAGTCTCCGCCTGGGTCACATGTGTGGGGAGTTTGCATGTTCTCTCTTGCTAAATTGGCCGTAGGAGTGCATGTGTGTGTGAATGGTGTGTGAATGTGCCTTGCAATGAGCTGCCCCCCCGTCCTGGGTTGTTCCCTGCCTCGTGCACAGATCCTGCCAGGATAGGCTCTGGACCCCCCGCGACCCAGTAGCATAAGCGGTTTAGACAATGGATGGATGTATGAGGGTGAGTCACAATGACGACAGCTGCTCTGTTGACTTGGTCCCAGGAGTCGTCAGCGTTGGTCTGCCGGGGCCCCCGTCCTGTCTGTGGAAGCACCCGTCTTGTTGGCTGTTCTCTCTGCCTGGGCCCCCTCTCCTGCTGCCTCACGTTTGGGTTGAAGTGGCTCCCCAGTGCTTCTGTAAAGCTCTTTGTGTATCTTAGAAAAGGGCTGTATAAATGTAACATTCATTCATTTATTCAAGGTCCCAGCCAGAAGAGTGCAGTACTACACTGTCCCCCACAGCCTGAATCAGCTGGATGTTATAGGATTAAGACACTTCCTGCATTAGGCCATTTACCCTCAGTGTATTTCCATACCCTGACAGGATGGATGACAATACTATGGCCCTAATTTTCAATACACAGTTTTCACAGGAGTCTCACCCTCATCCACATTCTCTGCATTCCTTATCTCATGCTTCTTTGCCACCCGCATCTCCTCTGCCTGCTTTGTCTCATTTTCCCACAATTGAAACACCGTCCAATTTGTCTCTGTTTTAGTTCTACCACATTAGTCCCTGAGCAACCAGTCTGATCCCGTTCCTCTAATTTCAGACGCATCTGGCTTATCTGATTGGGACTGAAGCTGCTGTTACTAGGAAAACCACATTCGTCCCACTGGGGCAGGTCTGACACCGCGTCCTTCCCATATGTCTCCCATAATTGTTGTACAGAATTTCAGCTGGAGTTCTTTCCCAGAAGCAAGTAATTTCACTTTAGCACCTGTTCAGTAAAAGTCAAGTAGGTCTTTAATGTTATTTTTAACTTTACACAGTTGAGTATAGTACAGTTACAAAAGAAACTGTTTCCCTCGGACCAAGGTGCTACTTAAATTAACAGAAGACTAACACATACCAACCTAGCAACATACTGTATGGTGCATAATGAGCAAAAACTGTGCAAACATTGCAGGACAGTGCAAAAAGAGAGGACAACTGACACCAACGAGCACAAACAGCACAGTAAACCCAGTACTGAGAAGGCGCAGTTTGGTTGTCCAATGAGGTAGCAATAAAAATAAATAAAAGTAACTGTAAACATGGCGACAATAAGATAAAAAATAGTAGTTAAATAATAAAGTGTGTTAATGAGTGTATGTGTGTGTGGTATCAGATTAGTCCCTGAGAGTTCAGTAGTCTGACGGCATGGGGGATAAAGCTGTTTGAGTCTGGCTGTAAAGGCCCGAATGCTCCGGGACCTATTTCCAGAAGGCAGGAGGGTGAAACGATAATGTGAGGGGTGGGTGGGGTCATCCACAATGGTGGTGGCTTTGCGGATGCAGTGTGTGGTGTGAATATCTGTGATGGAGGGGAGAGATATGTTAGGGTTATCTTCTTCTGAAGATGCGCTGGAAACAAACCAGTCTCTGAACACAGAACAACACAGACAGCTGTGATGACGTTTTACTTGCTGCAAGGTGTAGGGAATCCACTTGCAGAGTCTCCGCAGTTTCAGCAAAATGATGGTTTATTGAACAGCAAAAATAATACAATGTAATACAGTGTAGAGACACACCGGGTACTGAAAGGCAGCTCAGATACAAATTGAAGACAGTTCTTCACCCCCCTTTATACCCAAAAAGGCCCTCCCCACCAAGGTGTTGTGTGTAGGTGTTGTGAGTGAATTTACATATAAAGAGTGACCCCCTGGAGTGTGAGGATCCTGAGACAGGGACGGGACAGGACAGGGTGGAGACTTTTATGATCATTGTAATTCAATTCTTATCACCTTATCTTATCCTTATCACCATAGTGGTGCCAACTGGAACCCCCATTCTCTCCCTGGCTTCCCCCATGATCATAAATTCCTAACATTGTCTGCATTCAAATGATCAACCAAGAACCTTGGGACATTTTTACCACTTTTCCTTACAAAGGGAAGCCCGGTCCTGACCTCGAGGTGTCAGCCTCTCAGTCGAACTCAGCCAACTTCGAAAGAGTAACTCCCCTCGCAGTGTCTTTTATTGAGGTACACAAACAGGATATGCAACTGACATTGAACATTGTTTGTCACCATATATGGGGTGGAAATATTCAAGCGACAGTTCTTGAGACGTGTTATTGCTCAATTAAGATCAAGCTGCGGCAGGGTGTTGTTTCTAAGCGTCTAGCAAAATGATGATAAAAAAAGTACATATTTCTCTAACACGATACTCCCAATGATTTTCTCACCTGTCATCACTATCTGTTGTAGGGACTTGTGATCTGAGGCGACACAGTTCTCAAAGCAGACCGTGATGCAGCTGCTCAGGGTGCTTTCAACAGTTCCCCAATAGAGTGTGAGAATGGGAGATGGGCTTTTCTGAGCTTCCGTGGAGAGTAGAGGTGCTGCTGTGCTTTCCTTACTATGGAGCTGATGTTGAAGGACCTGGTGAGATTCTCCGCCAGATGGACAACAAGGAATCTGGTACTCTCTACGATCTCCACAGATGAGCCATCGATGTGCAGCAGAGAGTGGTCACTCTGTGTTTTGTGTTCTTCTAACGTCAACAACCATCTCTTTGGTCAACATTCAGAGACAGGTTGTTGGCTCTGCAGCAGTCCGATAGTCATCACACTTCCTCTTTGTATGCTGAGTCACCGTTTTTATTGATGAGACCCACAACAGTCTTGTCATCTGCCTGATGTTGATGATGGAATTCGAAATGTGCATTGCTGCTCAGTTGTGAGTCATCGGAGTTAACAGCAGTGGGCTGAGCATAAAGTCCTGGGTTCCTGCTACAGCGTCTGAGCAGTTGCCTTCGTCGCCCATAGCTCCTGCGCAGCCCGAGCAGCCGCCTCCGCTGCCCCCTGCGGCCCCAGAGCCCGAGCAGCCGCCGCCTGCTTTGCCCGTAGCTCCTGAGCAGCCGCCTCCGCTGCCCCCTGCGGCCCCAGAGCCCACGCCCGAGGCGCTCCCTCCGCCTCAAATGACTGTGCCCCCTGGGGCTCTTGTTCCTGGCCCCACTCCTGTCCCTGACCCAGCTCCAGACTTTCCTGCCCTAGTCCCCGAGGAGGTCCCGGACAGTCTGACCACCGTGTGTGCCACGCCCCCTGATTATCCACGTGTGCTTCCCTGATCGTACCCAGCTGTGTCCGATTATTTTCAATCAGTCCTGTCTATTTGAGTTCATGTCTTACTAGAGTTCAGTGTCCGTCATTGAAGTCCGTCTGCGTGAGATGTTTCCTGCACCCCGTGTTCCTAATAAATCCCCGTATCCTGCCTGCCTTGCCTGTTTCCTGCCCGTCCGCCGCTCCCGTTAAATGGCGATCGTGACACAAGGCACACGCACATCAAGTACCAATGCAGCAAATACAGATGAACAATTTAGGAGGAATACTAGTCAAAGGAAGGAAGAAAAGCAGCCCACCCTATCTCATGGTCACGGACACAAACATCAGGGAGTGTTATGAAGAAGACATCACACTTAACACCATTGGTTTTATGCAGTGAATTACACCAGAGAGAGTTTTTACATTCTAGCTGTGTTACGTAACATTCCTCAGCCTTCAGGTTTTTTCCACACAATGCACGACATGCAGGGGTGCCAAACAAAACAGCGGAACTGCAGTGTAGCCAATTATTTGTTTCAGTAGTTTTAAGAAAACTAGAACATAAAATGTTTGTTTTACTTAGTCCACAAAAGAGTTTTTACCTATCTTAGTGTATTTTACATCACATACACTCTCGGTCCGTTGTGGAGTCCATCCCACTGTAGTTGGAGAATGCTGCCATCAGTCGCTTGGTGTAGCACTCGCAGGATTTACCAGGCTCCTGTTTAAACTGATGCATCATGCCCCAGTCCATGCGCAGGAGGACCAGTCTCTGAAGGGCTGTCGCATGGTGAGGCCTGTTCTGCCTGGGGTCCAGCAGGTCACTGGCAATGTCCTTCAACTCACAGTGGGCTTGCGTTCATAGTGGGGTACCGCAGGGTTCGATTTTAGGACCACTATTGTTCCTAATTTACATAAATGATATGGATACCAATATATACAGTAAACTGGTGAAATTTGCAGATGACACCAAGGTGGGTGGTGTAGCAGATACTGAATTAGTGGCTCAGCAGCTACAGCGGGATCTTGATTTAATTAGTGACTGGGCCGATACCTGGCAGATGAAATTTAACGTCGATAAATATAAGGTACTCCATCTAGGGAGCAGAAATATAAAGTACAGGTATTTCATGGGTGTCACTGAAATAAAGGTAGCTGATCATGAGAAAGACCTTGGTGTGTATGTTGATGCTTCCATGTCCCATTCTCGCCAGTGTGGGGAAGCAATAAAAAAGGCCAATAGGATGTTGGGGTATATAAGTCAAGGGAGGTAATGCTAAGATTATACAATTCCTTGGTGAGACCTCACCTAGAATATTGTGTGCAGGTTTGGTCACCATATCTTAAAAAGGACATTGTGGCCTTAGAAAAGGTGCAGCGTAGGGCCACAAAAATGATTCCTGGTCTTAGAGGAATGTCATACGAGGAACGGTTACTTGAGCTAAATCTGTTCAGTCTCAAGCAAAGGAGATTGAGGGGGGACATGATCCAGGTATATAAGATTCTAACAGGTTTGGATGCTGTTCAACCAAATAGTTACTTCAGCATTAGTTTAAATACACGAACTCGTGGCCATAGGTGGAAATTAGCGGGAGAACATTTCAAGCTGGATTTAAGGAAGCACTTCTTTACGCAGCGTGTAGAGTATGGAATAGTCTTCCTGATAATGTAGTGCAAGCTGAATCCTTGGGTTCCTTTAAATCAGAGCTAGATAAGATTTTAACGACTCTGAGCTATTAGTTTAGTTCTCCCCAAGCGAGCTTGATGGGCCGAATGGCCTCGTCTCGTTTGTATAGTTCTTATGTTCTTATGTTCAACTCCTTCATCTACAGTGTCAGATGAGCAAACCTTATCTCCCCCTTGAGGATTTGGACATACCAACATAGGGGCAAGAATTTCTGCTACCTCGTCCTGCTGCCTGAGTGTTTTGCCACGGCACTTCTTCACCGAGAAGGAGGTAGAGTCGGGTGCTGAATGGTTATGATCCTCGTCTGCAGGGGGGAGAGGGGAAGGGGCAGGGGAACCACTGGCTACTCCTCCCTCGGTGGCATAAGGAGGAAGCTGCTGTTTGGGCAGCAATGCTTGGGCAGGAGCCACACAGTTTATTTCTGGGTATCTAATTAGCGGACACCATTAGGTCCCTTCAGGGGCTCCACAGACAAACTCATTGACAAAATAGAATTGTCACAGAAAAATTCTTTGTCACATGCTCAGTCGACATGGACTGTGTGCTATTTACATATTTTTGGCACAAACGAAATCTCATATGCATATCGATGTATCTTTCGCACAAGTGGACCTCCATCACTTTAAAGAGGGTAAACTCTGATCAGGAAATTTACGACGTCAGAATAAACGGATTTTTTAACAGAAGTAACTGACATGCCCTAATAAGGAAATGCATACAATCAGAATACAATATCTGTGGTTTTTAACAGTGGTAACAATCTGATAATGAAAGGAATCAGATCAACATTTCTATAGCATGTAACAGAGCTTGCTCCCCTCCAGAACTCATTGTTCCAGTAGTTATCTGAAATCATCTGCAGGAGCTATTCTTTTATTTGTATATTAAGCATAATTATTCATGAATATTATTGATTATGTTTATTTGTTTAATGTTTTTATTTATTCGTATTTATTGTTTATAATATAATGTTATATAGTATTGCAACACTTGAAACGAGAGGTACTTGCCTGCCTTAGTGATATTTACTATTGTCTAAGTGTATTCCCACCTGTAGGAGGCAGCAATGGTTGTTATTAAAGGTGCTGAGATTACGCGGCTCAGGGCTGAAGGTGCAAAGTGAAACAGTCATTGACCGTATTTGCCATGTGTGATGGTGTCTGCATATCGGCCCTTTTGCGCCAAACAAACCAGTTCAAAGTACTGTGTGTTAAAATATCATATGAATAAATCCTCTCAAGAACTAAACTCAATATCGTATCCTCATCATTCAACGCGTCTGACTTTTGCACCTCTTACCACAAGGCAGTGGATTACATGGGGAAATTACAAACAAGGAGAATTTAATCTGTTTTTCCTCTACATTGTCGTTATTCAGAATATTACAGACTATGAACAAAAACGGACAATGTAAGAAAATAAAAAAATGTGTATGACAGAAAGCTAGAGTATTTTTGCAATGGTGAGCACTAGCTGGTTTATGTACTAGCTCACACTCAAGAAACAGCATAAATGCTACTCATACACAGTTGGGGGGCAGGGGTCAGTCCTTGTGCCTGTAATGAGGTCACCAGTTGAAACTAACCCAGCCTCAGCACGTCTGTGGGTCCTTGAGCAAGGCCCTTAACCCCCAGCTCCCTGGGCGCCCCAACAGGTAGCTGCACTTCGCGGACAACTTACTCCACAAAGAGTAAGTTGAGGGAGACATAAAAAACACAATTTCCCCACGGGGATTAATAAAGTCCATCCATCTATGGAATATTATTTAGCACTATATAACGCAGAATATAAGAATTACGATTTTATAAAAAGTATGCCAAATATCCATGATATAATCATTACAATGTAAACATTATAATGTAATCAACACAATGGAACCAACTGAGTATGTATTTGCACCTTTTGTTAGTCTGAGTTTCTGTTAGCTACTTTGTTAGTCCTGAATCTATGAATATTCACATTTTTATCGCGTATATTTTATCACTATGTAAAAGGACAAATATATTATCAACCTTTTAGTGAGACAATGTGTAAACGGCTGAAACTACCAAGGTTTACTACTGAAGGAAGGGATTCACCTGAGTTCACCAAAAGTTCATGGCTGAGTATTTTTAAAAAACCAAGTGGAGCTGCTCGCGCCACTATTATGTTCAACCGAGAGGCCAAACGGTAAAAGAAATGACTGTCAAACTTATCGCCTAGGGGTAAATATAAATCTATACAAATATCACCTGCATGCACATTACTTCTTTTACAATAACCAACTCCTGATCCATACTGTTAGTCGTGAAAAAAATAACTATTGTGTACATAGAGGCCCTGTGTAAAAAGATAACTGCCAAGGAAAAGATCAAAAACATTTATTTCAAGGATTCAAAGTTTTTATGGTCATGTACAGTGTACAGTGCAGTTCTTATTTGATTAACTTGAATGTCTTCACAGACAAGACGATTAAACAAATAAAGCAGCGCAACATTACAGTAACTAACAACAAACAAAGCTCACGAGTACTATTACAATATTCATATCATTTATTTAAATTTAATTTTACCAAGTAAATTAATTGAAAAGCAGTTACCGCTTTACCTGCTTCTCGGGAGAAATAGCAGATATACAAACGTCATGTATGTAACTAAAATCTTAAGCCAATAAGGGCAAAGTTGTGTCGTAATGGAGGCGGATCCAGCCTGTGCAGCCTGCTAAGAGGTGCTGCCTGATGTGTCTTGCTCTCGCGGAGTTTTGGTACCATGTGACATGGTGACGTAATGCAACGGGCGATAAAAAATATAACCATGATGCATTGCGTCAGGACCAGAATGCATTGCTTTAAGCTAGCGCTGTATGTGGGTGCATGAAGTGGAAAGCACCCAATAATAAACATAACATTTTTTTAAAAATGTTTTCTTCACCGGTGCAGTGAATTTAAATAAAGAGCTATGATGGTGCTGCAAATGGCTTTGCATAGTAGTTAGTAGTAGCATTAGCCGCTGTGTGCGGCATTAGCTTTCTACAGTCCTTACAGATGGTTCGTGTTTTGTCTGTCTCCCTTTCGCCATTTATATTTTCCGCCGGGCACCCGAAATGCTGACACACAAAAGATTCAAAAGTGTCTGGGGTATCTACTATAGTAATTTAGTCAGATGCCGACATATTTACAGCAGCTCATTTGCAGCGCATTCGTGAAACGGCTTTTCGCTCCAACGAGAAATCTCGTCATGTTGTAATATCGCGAGATCTCGTGACACGCGTTTCACTCCCACTTCTTAGTAACAGTCATGATTTGATAAAGTGACAACCTGCGTAATAATTGGTAATACATAGAGTTTGCTATTGTTCAGGCTAGCAGACTGTTATGGCTTGAGGTTAATGGTGCCTGTTACTTGTGAATTTTCACATTTGCAGGGATCTTCTGCCTCGTGAACGTGAAACGGGTAATTATGCTAAAAGAAGAAAAAAGCAGAACTGCAATGTGTGTAAGGCTGGTGCTGATTTTTCAGTCTGAACACAGTAAAATTTATACAAATTACCTGTATTCAAACTTGTATTCTTTATATAGTTTGGTTAATTACTATTTAAAAGTTTTATCTGCGCTCCATTGTATAACTTATATTGGAGACTTGTATGTACTTTTCGATTGGAAATGGTTAGCTGTATACAGGGGCGCCGCTAAGGGGGGGAAAGTTGGGACAATTCTAAGGGCCCACGCCCTTTAGGGGCCCCCAGAGATCTGAATGGGTGTGGTAGGGGGGCCCAACCTCATATTTTGTCATAGGGCCCAAAATTGCTAGCGGCGCCCCTGGCTGTATATACTTTGAATATTTTTATGATTAATTTCTTTGTTTATTTAATTTGGCAACAGATCTACACTTTTAGCAGTATTGCTGTCAATTTTTGTGAAAGTTGTTACTAAATAAAACAAAAGAAGCAGACTTGTGTAAATCCTATATTGGTCGTGTATTCTTCCTGTAGCGTAGTGACAGCTTTTTGTACGGAAGCCGTGAACGGCTGTGCTTGCAAATATATTTTCTTCTGAATAATTAGAAGGATAAGCATATTTTGTCGCCGCCGCGAGATAGTCATGCCATACACAGCTCTGCTCGTTTTTGTACTGTAACCGTGTTACTTAATTTGCGAATCCATGAATTTAACGTTGACATTAAGTCAACATTGACATTGACAACGTTGACATTAAGTGTTGCACCTATCTAGTGTTTTACCGTGAAGGGCATGTTATATCTTGTCTCTAAGTCGCACTATGGTCCAGGGGAATGCTATGTCATATTAGAACATGTGTCGATGATGTGGCAATATAAATATTTTAGAATACTGTCAGTTTTAGTTTCAGAAATCCATCATTTGAGAAAAAAGGCCAGTCACGACAAATATATATGGAATATAACAACAGAGGTTAGCTGTATTTGTTTAAGTGTAAAGATGCACATAGAAACATGCATGAGCTCATCTGAGAATAAACTGAATGCAATGAAGATTTGTGACTCCTGCTGGAAAATGCGAATAGTGGCAGGGTCTTCAAGCAGTACATTTGTCTGAGAGTCAGTTAATATTAGGAAAGGCACCGTTTTTTTTTCAATGGCGCTAATTATCAAGAAGGAAATGGAGTACCCCAGTACCTGGTTTACGGGCACTGGAAGCTCCAGTATCAGTCAGACTTTCATGTAAGTATATGTGTGTTTAATGACTTGTGCATGTTTCATCTTTACCAGGGGCAGAGGGGAAACTCAATAAATAGCCTTCTCTCACACTTCCAGGCCTGCAGAACTGAGCATGTCCCCTGGTTTTGTGCATATGTCTGTAGGCTTTGAGTTTTTCCTATGGGGGCTTCAATTTCCTCCCAGAGTACAAATACGTGCAGATCAGTTGCATTGGGGAGTCCATACTGTGATGCTGAGTGGGTGTAGGAGGAGATTGAGAGATGAAACTCCGGATGATTTACTCCCTCGGCTAACTAACCAGAACAGGATCGTACCAATACCAAAATGATAAGTTTATAAATGTTTTTCACTACCCTGATTCATTCAGTTATTTCTGTTTGTTAATTCCATCCCCCAAGCAAATACATAAATAAACAAACAAATATTCAGGGGGAATGTGTCATAGGTGATAGAATCAGTGGATGAATCTAAAGAAAAAAAGTAATGATTTCTTTCTCTCCAAAACACAATGCACAAAACTCTTAAGTTAGGTAAGACATTGAAATTTTATGACAGTAGCATGATGCAGAGGAACAACAGAAGGAAAAATCTAACTAAACCTGAGTCAACTAGGACTAATTACACTAAATTAAGTGGAACACACAAAATACCTAAAACAACTTAATAAACAAGCAAGAAATATTACATTTGATTAACTATACTGATGCCTGAGGGAAGTTCTTGTGCATAATGCAGCAAGTATATACAGCTGCAGAGACACTACACATAGTGCAAATAAATTAAAAAGTATACAGTACACACACTGATTCCTGAAAAATCTAAATACCATGGAATACTAATGAAATACTGATGATGATGATAATAATAGAAATAATAATGAATTAGTTTAGGGTATTATGCAATTGACATGTACAATTAAAAAAGAAATTGCACCAGACATTTCCTGTGGCAAAGAAGGGTTGCTTTGTGCCACATTACTCAAGTCAATTCACTTTATTTTGTATAGTACATTTTCATAGCCTTACATTGTCTCAAAGCACTTTACTTTGTCCCTGCCCAATTGTCCCAGTGAGCAAGATCTAGCCTGAAAAATTAGAAAGCGACATTGGCAAGGATAAACTCAGTCATAGTAAGAAACCTTTGGAGGAACCAGAGTGAAAGGGGGAGCCCATCCTCCACAGGGCAGAAGTCAGGTTAACAAAGTCCTGATTTATATGGTTTATATGGTTCAATTAGTTAAGTCCGGATGTAAATACAGAATAACTGGCAGCAGGGCACACAGGAAAGACGTAAACAGGCAGGAGGGCAGGCAGGAGGGTGGCACAGGCAGGACGTAATGGGCAGGAGGGCGGGCAGGCAGGGCAGCACAGGCAGCCAGAACTGTTTTGCCACTGCAGTTTGTTTTACAATTTCATCTGCATTTGTTCCCCCAAGGTATAACAGCAGCTAATTTATGAACATGCTGCTTTTCAGAAAAGTTTAATTTCCAGGAGCATGACCAGTGCATACATTTAGTGTTGATGGTTCTTTGTAAAATGGATGTTCTGTACTTTTATTGATCTGTCCATCCATCCATCCATCCATCCATCCATCCATCCATCCATCCATCCATCCATTCATCCATTTTCTAACTACTTCTGATGAAGTTCCGGGTTATGAGGTATCCTGAAGCCCAGGCAATATGGGACAAACACACACATGCACACACATAGGGTATACCTATCCTTATGGGGCCCGCTCATTGACTTCTATTGGATAAATGCTAACGCTAACTATGACAATCTTAACCCCCACCCTGCCCTAACCATAACCATAAGTAACCAAGCAAAATAAAAGAGGTTTTGCATTTTTAGTTTTTCCACAGCAGTCACAGATTTTTATAAAATAGAGTTTTCCTGGTTTTCAGTTTCGTGGTCCCCATAAGGGAAAAAAAAAACAGGTATTTATCACGCTATGGGGTAGGATAGGTATACCCGCTCGCACACACACACACAGACATGCACACAAATGGATAGATCACCACAGTTACTATGGATGTCGATCCTGCAATAATGAGACAGAACTATCATACTTAACAGGATCATATCCCTAGTTCTACATATGCATAATTATATTTAAAAAAGATCCCACGCACCTAGCACATGAGATGTTTGAACTTCTGCCCTCTGGTAAACGTTACCGCAGTATGCATTGCAGAACAACCAGATTTAATAAGAGCTTCTAACCCCAAAGCCATCAGAATACTAAATGCTAATGAACATACGTTTATGTGAAACCCTACTCTCTCTTACTCTCTGTGCACTTTATTACCACAACTGGTATTAAGTTTACTTTTTATTTATACAGTATAGTGCAATAATATAATCACGATTTGTGTGTGAGTGTGCCCTGTGATGGGCTGCCCCCCATCCTGGATTGTTCCCTGCCTCGTGCCCATTCCACATTCCGGGATAGGTTCCGGACCACCCGCGACCCAGTAGGATAAGCAGTTTGGAAAATGGATGGATGGATATAACTAACATAAGACAGACATTACACCTAACAAACAATAAACACGAAATAAAGGAGTGGATACAAAAAAAATGTAATGCAATGACCAGATTTAACACCTGGATTATGTCCCCCCTTAGTCTCCTTTGCTCGAGGCTAAACAGATTCAGCTCAGCTAACCTCTCCTCATTAAACATTCCTCTAAGACCAGGAATCATTCTCCCAGCCAAGCAAGCCTGAGTCCGGCTTCCACTCCCCCGATCCCCAGCAATGTTAACTTGGAAGGGCGTATTCTGTATGCACAACTGAGACAACCCAGGTGGAGCTCAGCTTATCGGCTGGCAAAATTGCCTTCAGGTATCACCCACCCTAGTGAGAGTCCAAGCTAGGGCCGTTCTCAGAACTCACCCTAAACGAAGTCCTGCTCAAAAGTTGTAATGACCGCCTGAGGTACCTGTCAGCCTTGCCCGTAATGAGTCAGTGGGTGTAGCCGGGCTGACACGCTTTTGGGCATCCAATTGCTGAGAACTCCCCTTCGGTTCTGACAAACTGTACGATCACAAGCAGTGACAGCAGAGCCACAGACAAGCTCAACCAACAGAGAGCGAATGGTAAGCACCCAGCACCCGAAAGGCTCAACTGATCACATCCAAACGACTTCCTGATGGGATTGTGTACGTAACTGGTTTACTGTTGTTAATAGTGGTTGAACTTCTATGCAAGTCCCCTTGTTGGGGGAGAGGGAATGAATGAAAGCATAAGGTGAAATAAAACCTAAAATAAATCAAAAAGGTTAAACGGGAATCAAACCAAATGAATTGTGTTTCTTATTCAATTGTAAACATCAATTAGTTATGCAACAATAACCTAATTGGATGTTAATGTATTGTGATCAAACTGATTTAGTCCGTGAAGTTGATTCCTGCTTTCAGGCAAGAACCTGTGTGTCCAATTATGCGTGTTGTATCACCGCAGTTGACCACCAGAGACCCAACTCAGATGTTGTTAACCTACTATGGCGGACCACTAGAGGTGCAATTTCAATGGAGTGGCACTGCTATGGCTTGCCACTAGAAGCGCAATTTCAAAATTGAGTGGTAGTTCTATGCCTGACCACTAGAAGCGCAATTTCGAAATGGAGTGGTAGTTCTATGCCTGACCACCGGGGGCGCAATATCGAAATGGAGTTGTAGTTCTATGCCTGACCACTGGAGGCGCGATTTTGAAATGGAGTGGTAGTTCTATGCCTGACCACTGGAGGCGCAATTTCGAACTGGAGTGGTAGTTCTATGCCTGACCACCGGGGGCGCAATATCGAAATGGAGTGGTACTTCTATGCCTGACCACCGGGGGCGCAATATCGAAATGGAGTGGTAGTTCTATGCCTGACCACCGGGGGCGCAATTTCGAAATGGAGTGGTAGTTCTATGCCTGACCACTAGAGGCACGATTTCGAAATGGAATAGTAGTTCTATGCCTGACCACTAGAGGCGCGATTTCGAAATGGAGTAGTAGTTCTATGGCTTGTCACTAGAAGCGCAATTTCAAAATTGAGTGGTAGTTCTATGCCTGACCACTAGAAGCGCAATTTCGAAATGGAGTGGTAGTTCTATGCCTGACCACCGGGGGCGCAATATCGAAATGGAGTGGTAGTTCTATGCCTGACCACTAGAGGCGCGATTTCGAAATGGAGTAGTACTTCTATGGCTTGCCACTAGAAGCGCAATTTCAAAATTGAGTGGTAGTTCTATGCCTGACCACTAGAAGCCCAATTTCGAAATGGAGTGGTAGTTCTATGCCTGACCACCGGGGGCGCAATATCGAAATGGAGTGGTAGTTCTATGCCTGACCACTAGAAGCGCGATTTCGAAATGGAGTGGTAGTTCTATGCCTGACCACTAGAGGCGCAATTTCGAACTGGAGTGGTAGTTCTATGCCTGACCACCGGGGGCGCAATATCGAAATGGAGTGGTAGTTCTATGCCTGACCACCGGGGGCGCAATATCAAAATAGAGTGGTAGTTCTATGCCTGGCCACTAGAGGCGCAATATCGAAATTGAGTGGTAGTTCTATGCCTGGCCACTAGAGGCGCAATTTCGAAATGGAGTGGTAGTTCTATGCCTGACCACTAGAGGTAACCAAAGATATAGCTAGGCGGTTGCCGACGCTAGATGAGTGACACACACAATTTCGAAATGGAGTGGTAGTTCTATGCCTGACCACCGGGGGCGCAATATCGAAATGGAGTGGTAGTTCTATGCCTGACCACTAGAAGCGCGATTTCGAAATGGAGTGGTAGTTCTATGCCTGACCACTAGAGGCGCAATTTCGAACTGGAGTGGTAGTTCTATGCCTGACCACCGGGGGCGCAATATCGAAATGGAGTGGTAGTTCTATGCCTGACCACCGGGGGCGCAATATCAAAATAGAGTGGTAGTTCTATGCCTGGCCACTAGAGGCGCAATATCGAAATTGAGTGGTAGTTCTATGCCTGGCCACTAGAGGCGCAATTTCGAAATGGAGTGGTAGTTCTATGCCTGACCACTAGAGGTAACCAAAGATATAGCTAGGCGGTTGCCGACGCTAGATGAGTGACACACACATTTAATGCATGCGCATGCTGCTTGTGGCCTTCTTCTGTGCCTTGCACAGTATAAAACCCCTTAAAACAATTACTGAAGCGAGACGGCGCACGCGTTACGGCGACAGATTTAAATTGTGAGTGCACTATATCTCGTCGCAAATGGTGCTTAACCACGGCGGGTCTCAAGCACAGGAGACTCCCAATTTCTAAATGACACACACTTGGCTCACAGCGCAAAGTTGTGTTAAACTTGCTTTGTCTAAAGCAGGCACACACATACGAGTATGATCCTGATAGGTAACTAAGCTATCGGTCTTATGTCCAAGCGCAACATAATTTAGGTTAGAACCTCATAACAAGTATTCCCATTCGCTAATAGAGAGATCTCTCCCAGGATATATAGAAACGGAGACACTCGTCCGAATTGAACCTGGAAACAAAGCGCTACATCTGAGAATCTCGTCAGACATAGGGTTAAAGTTTACTGCAGTTTAATACGAAAGAACTACAATGAAATCACCGAAAATAAAACAAAATAATATAACTACTAATAATAGAAATAAAAATAACTATAATAAGCCCATATGATCCCGCTTAAATGCCTTCAGATTGCCATGAGTGCGACTTTTGCAACCAGTTGACAGTAGCGCTTCTTCACTGCACGTTCGGTCATAAAAAGTTTAAATTGTGTGCTCAGAATAAGTTTAAACCTTGTGCCTTGTGATTATTAACCAATTTTTATGCTGAATGGTCGGCTCAAACTCAATTGCGAAACACCGTGAGTCTGTTAATGTGTGACTTAAATGGAACTCATTAATAACCAGTATCACGTAATAACCTGGGTTAGAATAGAAGGCTTGTCCAACGAGCTGCGTCACCAGGTAATGTAAACGATCGGTAGCGAAGCTCCCCTCACGGCCAATGAGAGAGAGTCTCGCGATATTTCAGGCGAATTTGAGGTTTCAGAGCGTAGATCGCACAGGCAGGGATTCTTGTGAGCACTCAATGAACGGAGGCTGAAGTTGTGTAAAAGACATGCATTTATTCCTATAACTAACATAAGACAGACATTACACCTAACAAACAATAAACACGAAATAACGGAGTGGACACAAACAATGTAATCATGAAAATGCAATGACCAGATTTAAAATGAGTAACCTTAAAAGGGAAAATACTGTTCTGCAAAGCAAGCAATTTGTGGAAATACTGTCCTAAAGTAATATAGCAGGTGAATAGGAGTTTAGGTTGTTATAAATGAAAGGAAGTTTGTTTACTTGGTTGCAGAGTGGGGGGGGGGGGGTCTTGGCAGTTGGTTGCGGAGGCTGATGAGCTGATGGGTGATGGCACTCAGGGAGGCGCGGTGTTTGCAGCGGTTGTTGGAGTGGAGCCCCTCTGATTCCCTCTCCTGGTGAAGCTTGGGCTTGGTTGCAGTTCTCTGTCCAGCTGGGTCTTCACTGATAGGCTTCAGGAGGGCTTCTTGTGGGCTTCTCTTCTCTTGGGCTGATGTTCTCTGCCTCTCTTCGTGCTGATGGTCTTTTGTTTTCTCCTCCCTTCTGTTTCTCCTCTCCTGGCTTTGTTCTGAGGTGCCAGGTTTTATAGTGTAAAGTTCGTGAATAGGAGTGACCAGGAATTCGACTCCTGGACCAATGGCTGACCATCCATTTGGCGGGCTTTCGGAAGGGGGTCTGTATCAGTCCTTTTGAGATTTATGACCAGAGTGATTTCCCTTGTATTGATGATTTTCGTTAGGCTGGTGTAACTTTTGATATATTCACTTTCGTGGTAACCACTGACCAGATTTGGAAACTGGTGTGATTTTCCATCGGTTTGATACCAAACATGCCATAGCAGCCTAGCGGTTCACACCTCATACCATCTGTAATGATTAATTAATGATTACTTATATTATGTCGTTATGTTATATTACTCACACCTTATTTTATGCCTCACAATCTATATAATTGTAAATATACTGTGTAGCTGCTGGCGCGTTCCAAACTAAATCTCATTGTACTTACAATGTCAATAAAAACATCCATCCATCCATCTAGGCAGGCCAGTGTCGCCTCCATCCTTCCTGAAGTCAGTGATTCCTTTGTCTTTGTGCTGTTTAGTGCCAAATTGTTTGCTGAACTCCAACCTATCAGTTTCTGGACCTCATCTCTGTAAGCTGACTCATAAGAACCAAAGAGATTTACAAATGAGAGGAGGCCATTCGGCCCATCAAGCTCCTTTGAGGAGAACTTAGCTAATAGCTCAAAAATCTTATCTAGCTCTGATTTAAAAGAACCCAGGGTTTTAGCTTGTGTTACAATAACAGGAAGACTATTCCATACTCTAACTACACGCTGTGTACAGAAATGCTTCATCAAATTCGTTTTAAAATGTTCTCCAGCTAATTTCCACTTATGGCCACGAGTTCTGGTATTTAAACTAACATTGAAATAGCCATTTGGCTGAACAGCATCCAGACCTGTTAGAATCTTAAACACCTGGATTATGTCCCCCCTTAGTCTCCTTTGCTCGAGGCTAAACAGATTCAGCTCAGCTAACCTCTCCTCATTAGACATTCCTCTAAGACCAGGAATCATTCTCGTTGCCCTACGTTGCACCTTTTCCAAGGCAGCAATGTCCTTCTTAAGGTATGGTAACCAAACCCGCACACAATATTCTAGGTGGGGTCTTACCAAGGAATTATATTATCGTAGCATCACTTGCCTTGTCTTAAACTCCACACACCTAGAGATGCAATGTGCCTTCTCGCGTGGTGTTCCTGCAGAGGGAGTCTGTGAGTGCTGGAGATTGGGGGAGGGGGCAGTGTGGCTATGTCTGCTCTGTGTTCCTCCAGACGAGCAAAGAAGCTGTTTAGCTCCTTTGCTAAAAGGGCGTTGCTGTTAACAGTGACGGTGTTGTTGCCTTTGAAGTTTGTAATGTGTTGTATTCCCTGCCACACCCACTGTGGGTTGTTGTATGTGAAGTAGACCTCTATTTTCTGTTTCTCTGCCTGCCTGGCAACCTTGATGCCCCTATTCAGGTTAGCTCTGGCTGCACTCTGTGTTCTTGACTGCGCTGTCTTGTCCTGTAGTATTGTATTGTTGCTCTTGTGTTTATCTTGCACTTTCTCCCTCTGTTTGTGCTCCTTTCACTCTGTATAGTTCTATCTTGCCCGCACTTGTGTCATCTTGTGTTGTTTCTGTTTTTCTTCTTTGTGTTGCACCGTGGTCCAGGAGGAACAATGTTTCCTTTCACTGTGTACTGTGTATATTGCTGAAATAACAATAAACCCACTTGACCACCTGCCTCAATTCATCCTGAAGAGTTTTCCAATGTTGTTCAAAGGTCTGTTTGTTTCGAGTGAAGGACACGCCCCTGGACGTGCTGGATAAGGGGACCACAGATCAGTGTCCTCAGTCCTGCTTCTCCCTTCAAAGCTGAGAGGAAGATGACCCGCCTGCTGCTTCTGGTTTTGGCTTATGGAGCTCTGCTTATCTCCACAGAGGCCCAGCAAGATTACCACAGTCTCCCTGCACTCACAAGACGGCCATTAAACTCGCAGTCGAAAATGCTCATCAAGGAACCCGTCAGCACATGAATTTCTATAACATCCAGGGCCGTCCGAAGGTAACTGCTGAGAAAGTGTTTACAAAAGTGTGAAACTTTCATCATCTGCAAGCTGAACTAATGAGTATCACATTGATTTTGATGTTTTAATTTCAATGCATATGATGCTTAATGTCTCTTCACAATGAAAGTGATGGTTGTATATCTCAGCCCTGGTCAATTTTACCTTCTCACAGTTTCTCTCTGAATCTGCTGCAGTCAAGTCTGTGACAGTTTGCCATTTTTTGGGTGATTATTGTTTGTTATATTGCCTTTAAAACAGTTGTAGGCAATTTTGTATATAACGTGTTTATGTGATTTAGATCAGCAGTGAATACATTGACATTGAGATTCTCTTGAGAGCAACAAAATGTCCAAAGTCAACTGCAACAGACCATCGGGCTGACTGTATTTTCATGGACAAGAGGGTAAGTAAAGAGTCACTGTGACTGTGAGCATTGGACATATCAGTTAGCAAATTAATTTAGGTTCATGTTAACTTTTTTGATGCCCTGCGGGGGAAAGTTAGCCAACAATAAAGTAACAAATACATAGGTGGCCTCAAAGAGCCAGTTCCTTCACCTTATTCTCAAATTTTAGTAGGTTTACAGGCTTAAAGGCTGGATTACCAGGCAGAAGCAAATGCTAATCATCTGAGGGGTGACCTGTAGATTATGCTTCGAGCTATGAACCCTAGCTGGCCTTATTTAAAGACCTGTGGGCTGTACTACAAAGCGGGTTTTACATACCCAGAGTTAACTCAATCGAGCCAGGTTAACTAAAACTCATTGTTGAAATCAGCCTTAAATGGCAGTGTGGTGTTTTGTGGTGAAAGGGCAGGACTTAACTCTTGTTTTAATTAGAAAGCCAGTAATTAAACCTGGTCAGAGCAGGGTAGATGTGCAGTGTGAATTACCCTTTAAATTTACCTCTTTAAATAGTGAACTACAGGACCACTTAGCTTGATCGGAGGACAGTATTTTAATACAGAGCAGTGTTCAGTTAAACGGGATTTGTTGTTCATACTTTTAGATGAACTTGCTTTGTATAATATAGCCTTATGGTGACCCTGCTTTGGAAGCTCTTTCCTCTAAAATTGTTCTGTGTCATTAAACCCTGCACTCCAGCAGCTCTGCCTTAAATCATTAGATATATCTTTACTACACCTTCTCTCACTGTATTTATTGCCCACCACTCTTTAAATACTGTTTTTGTGTGTCTGTGTGTTTTTGCAGCCATTCATTAACTGTAGAGTTTGCAGCAGACGGTCTGGTAATGATCTTACACATCCATCAAATGACTGTGTACCAAACAAGAAAGTGGATGAAGTAAGTGTAGAGAGTCTTAGCATTATGGAAATGTAACAGGTGTGTGAATTGTGTCTAAACATGTGGTTAAACTTTGATTGTGTTTGTACATGCAAAAATTTGATCAGAGTACTGTTTATTAATGACAATGTTACTTTTAATCTGAACAACAGTGGCAGCACCAAGGAAAAGCTTGGGGGGGGGGGCTCTAGCTCCTCCTCCAATGACCATAGTACCCCCACAGCACCCCCAAAATATTGGTTTCATTTTTTCTTTAACTATCTGTAAAATCTGTATATTGTGTAAGACATTTTTGCGGTTTTTACAGCATACTTGTAGTGTATTTTTTCTTCAAAGTACACATAGAGGCTCTGTGAGCTAGACGTTAGAATTTCATATTTTATCCTATTTTATCCATGCTGTAGCTTATCGTGCTGTGTGCTTCTATACACCATCTACATAAGCTGAAAAGCTAAAGCACCCGGTCTAAATAATCTCACTCCCCTATAGCACCTGTAGCATTAAGTCACTGGCGCTGCCACTGCTGAATAAACGACTCCAATCTGACTAAACCGCTTAACTTTTCCTCCCCATGTTACATTTCAGGACAAACGACGTAATATGTGTCCTTCTGATAAACCTCTTCTCAGACCTAAAACTGCCTTGGCTTCCAAGGACACTAAAGAAGCTGAAGGAGACCGTCTGGCTGTTTCTGATGGCTGATGGTCCTGCAATGTGGACCAGAGGAGGAAACTGGGAGGGAAAATGCTTTGCTTTATATCATGCCCACCCAAAGCCCCCAGTGAGTAAGCCATAGGCGCCGATAGCATGGAAAAACTCCCAAGAAGGAAGAAACCTTGGGAGGGACCAAACTCAAAGGGGGAGCCCATCCTCCTGGGGCCGGCAAAGTGTAGGTGCAGGATCACAAAAAAACTTGACGAGAGAAACGAGAGAATTCGACTGTCCCTCACAAAAACTGTAAAGTTTTAGTGGCTAAATTGCTTTTTCTATGCCTTTTCAAACAGGAGGAGATTTGTTTGGCTATACGTAGAAATTTTCTATACAATTTAGACAGCACAGAATCATTAACCTACTTTAATGCATTTATTAATACAACCACATATTTCACACATTTTGACATCAGTCATGCAGTGAAGATACAGTCTCTTTATTTCTTGACGCCAACCCTCCCCATTAATCCGGGCTTGGGACCGACACCTAGTTGAGCTGGCTTTCTCCCTTAAGTGGCTGGGTTAGGCTAAACTATGTACATATTTATGAAGACTACTATAAATTTATAAAGACCTCCCTAAATATGTAGTCTAACAAAACGCAGTTTAAAGAAGGTAGCCTACCTGGTAAACAAAGAAATTAAAAGGCCCACAGCATATAATCGGGCTATATCCAAGCAGTTTTTAAGAACGTAACCTACATGGCGAAATTGAATTACTTTCTGGACCAACAAACGCAACCAGACATGAACATTATGCACCTTCCTAGTCTTGATGTATGTCGTCATACAGATGAGGACGTTAAGGCAGCCTTTAGGTCCGACCCATCATGCACTGCAGTTTTTTGCAAATTCCTCAGATGGAAAACCATTAAATACCTCTTCTATTACCTTATATTACCTTATATTCATGTAATAAATATACAAATATCAATTAGTTGGAAATCAGCCAGACAGACGTAATTACTACAAATGGTTTCCACTGTATTTGTGACTCTGAGTGCCGCAGGCTTGGATGCAGTGCCGCACCATTTTGTAAGGCATGCACTGGCCAATCATGTAGCACTTCTCTCATAAATATTAATGAGACATCACCTACCACCCTGCAAAAAAGAAATTTGCCGCTCGTCCCCCTGCACATGAACCAACATGGCTGTGTCAACCAGCGGAGCTCCGGAGCCTCTGGAGAAACACGCGGCAAAAAAGGCTCGCATACGGTCTTCCAGAGTTTGGGAATACTTCAGTCATGACACCTTTTCTGCGCCTCTACTGTAGCTGGCGTTAATGACGCTGTTTCAGCCATTTTATATTTTCTGTTTACTTATTCTGTCATGTAAGACTGAGACAAATTATCGTTTACGACTATTCTTACACACTGTAGCCTGACTTGCTGACTTAAGTAAGCTTAACTATAAGCTACCTTTGCTAGTGTTTGTGAATAACATGTTTCTCTAGTTATGAAATTATTCCATGTTTTAGCATCTGTTTCAACATTAAAGTCAAATTGGTATATTGAAATATGTAAAAACTATTGAACTATTAGCTTAAGTCTAACATAGAAAATCCTACTGAATCTCTTAAGATTTTCCTTTTTTGTTAATGCACTAATGTTTAAGAAGTGTCTTAAATTGAATTTCAGATTTGTGTGTGGGTGGGAGTGGGTGAATTGTATTAAATTCATACATTCATTCTTTTGGCTCAGACATTACTGACCTAAAACAAATTGAGGCATTGGGTAAGTGCTTAAATTAGCTACTAAATGGCAAAAAATATTCTAAATATCACATTTTCCATTCTTCGGTATAATTTTAATGAATCACCTATGCTGCCAAACATTAACGCATAGATTGTCACAACACTCTATGTTTTAGTTCTTCTTTATGTGTATAGGACGGTGTGATGGTTCTGGTGGTGGGTGTGGCCGACGCTGCTCGCGATGTTTGGCTATGCTGCAGTCCCAGGGACCAAGTTGGAACACATTTCCACCTTCAAGCTTAGGTGGAAAAACGGCACCGAGACCCAGCAGCAGGACAACTTCTTGTCCAGACAACCAGCCCTGCTTCATCATTGAAGTAAGCCCTGTGAACAGGAGCGAGATGTACTTCTGCAGTGGATGTTATAGCGGAAAGAACATCCCCATCCTCACGTCTGCCGGAGTGCCCCCTCAAGTGGGTGTGTGACTTAACTCGATGGATGAATTGGACAGAATGTACTGTTACTAGAGGTCGACCGATATGGGTTTTTCAAGTCAAGGGTCAGGCGATGGCCGATATATGCTGCTGATTTTTTTTGGCCGATAATTGGACGTTTTCCCCTCTATTTGCATGGTAAAATATCACACTAATAATAACAAACGATACACAAAATTTCTCAATTTAGCATTTATTGAATACTCAACTTGGAAACAATAACACATTTATAAACAATAAAAATAGCAGCATCAGAATCTCTGTTAGTGCACAATATAGCAGCAAACTCCTCATGTTTGACGGAAGGAAATTTGTAAACAATACAAAAAGGAATAAGCATGTTATCTTTAGTTGTAATCCCACTTCCAGTCCCTGAGTCTTACTCACCACACTCATACTTCACAGCAAACAGACAGCAGTTAATTAACCAGAAGAGAAAAATGCAAAAACACAACAGAACTTGTAAATAATAACAAACTAATAGACAATAAAAATAGCAGCATCAGAATCTCTATTAGTGCCAAATATAGCAGCAAACTCCTCATGTCTGACGGAAGGAAAATTTGTAAATACACAAAGGAATGAGCACATCTTCAGTTTTAATCCCATTTCCAGTCCCTGAGTCTTCCTCATCCCACAAGCAGGCAAGGCATGTCACCCCGGTTGTGTGACACTTATTTTATATAATAAAATAAGTGCCCCCTGCGGCCCCAGAGCCCGAGCAGCCGTCTCCGCTGCCTGCAGCTACCGCGCCCACGTCCGAGGCGCTTTCCCTGCCTGCAGCTCCCGGGCAGGCGCCCCCTCTGCAGCCTGCAGCTCCAGTCCCTGGCCCCACTCCAGTCCCTTCTCCCCCTGTGACTCTGGTACCCTCACCCCGACGAGCCCGACCCCGGCCGCAGGTCCTTATGTCTGTGTCCCATAAGGGGAGAGGACACAGACGCACGGCTGGGGTCCCACCCGCCCAGCCCCCTGGCTCGCCCTCCCTCGCCGGCGCTAGGGCTTGGTCGGCACCTGCGGGTCCTGGCCCTCCGGGTCGGCTGTCGTCTGCGGGTCCCCCTCCGCGGCCTCGTCGCCCTGCCTCGGTCCCTCCTCCGGCGTCTTATCGGTTGCCTGCGGGCCCCCCGACGGCGGCTCCTCATTCGCCTGCTGGTCCTCCCGCTCTGGCGTGTCGGAGGACGTCGCCGTCTGCTGCGGCTCCCCCTCTCTCCTTGCCCTCGCCAGGGTCCCTTCCAGCTCCTTCGTCCCCTTCCCTGGTCTCCCCTCCGACTCCCTCCTTCGTCCCTGCGTCTGTCCCTCACCCCGTCTCCTCGGCCCCTCCGGCTCCGGCCTCCCGGCCGCCTGCAGCCCTTCCGGCTGCCTCCCGTCGCCCGCTGGGTCTCCCTCGGGCTCCTCTTGGTTCCCCCTCCTTCTCTCCCTGGCCTCCCGTCTTTGTCCCTCCTGCCTCTGCTCCCCCTCGCTTTGTTCCTCCTGTCTCTGTCCCTCCTCTCTTTGTCCCTCGTCCCTCTGGCTTCTGCTCCTCTTTCCCCGATGTTCCCTTCGTTCACTCCCGGTCCTTTTGTCCTGCCTGTTCCCTCCGTGTCCCCCTTTCTGATCTGTTTCTCTGCCTTTCCTGTCTTATGTCAAGTCTTGTCCTGGCTCCTTCCCCTGTGCCAGTTCTGTCTGTCCGTTCTGTTCCCTGTCCCTCATTAATGAGGTTTTATATAGATATACATATATGCCCGGCTTGTCCGCTCCTCGTGTGTGCCACGCCCCCTGATTACCCACGTGTGCTTCCCTGATCGTCTCCTGCTTTGCCCGATTACTTTGATTAGTCATGACCTATTTTAAGTCCTGGTCTTACCTGTTTGCCCTGTCCGTCATTGTAGTTTGTCAATGCCTGCGTTCCGTCCTGCTCTACCCGCTCCGTTTCCCCGATTAAAGACCCGTTTTCACAAACACAAAAAAAACTATATGTATACATATACATACACTGAACAAAAATATAAACGCAACACTTTTGTTTTTGCTCCCATTTTTCATGAGATGGACTTAAAGATCTACAATTCATTCCAGATACACAATATTACCATTTCTCTCAAACATTTCTCACAAATCAGTCTAAATGTGTGATAGTGAGCACTTCTGCTTTGCTGAGATAATCCATCCCACCTCACAGGTGTGCCACATCAAGATGCTGATCTGACATCATGGGTAGTGCACAGGTGTACCTTATACTGCCCACAATAAAAGGCCACCCTGGAATGTGCAGTTTTGTCTCACAGCAAAATGCCACAGATGCCACAAGCATTGAGGGAGCGTGCAATTGGCATGCTGACAGCAGGAATGTCAACCAGATCTGTTGCTCGTGCATTGAATGTTCATTTCTCAACCATAAGCCGTCTCCAAAGGCGTTTCAGAGAATATGGCAGTACATCCAACCGGCCTCACAACCGCAGACCACGTGTAACCACACCAGCCCAGGACCTCCACATCCAGCAGGTTCACCTCCAAGATCGTCTGAGACCAGCCACTCAGACAGATGATGCACGGCCCCATGTTGCAAGGATCTGTACACAGTTCTTGGAAGCTGAAAATGTCCCAGTTCTTGCATGGCCAGCATACTCACCGGACATGTCACCCGTTGAGCATGTTTGGGATGTGCTTGACCGGCGTATACGACAGCGTGTACCAGTTCCCACTAATATCCAACAACTTCGCACAGCCATTGAAGAGGAGTGGACCAACATTCCACAGGCCACAATTGACAATCTGATAAACTCTATGCGAAGAAGATGTGTTGCATTGTATGAGGCAAATGGTGGTCACACCAGATACTGACCGGTTCTGAGTCCCCAGACCCCCAATAAAGCAAAAAACTGCACATTCCAGGGTGGCCATTTATTGTGGGCAGTATAAGGTACACCTGTGCACTACCCATGATGTCAGATCAGCATCTTGATGTGGCACACCTGTGAGGTGGGATGGATTATCTCAGCAAAGCAGAAGTGCTCACTATCACACATTTAGACTGATTTGTGAGAAATGTTTGAGAGAAATGGTAATATTGTGTATCTGGAATGAATTGTAGGTCTTTAAGTCCATCTCATGAAAAATGGGAGCAGAAACAAGAGTGTTGCGTTTATATTTTTGTTCAGTATATATATTTATGGGTGTATCGAGACTAGATGGTCAGTATGGATAACTAAGGTGCACTAAAACTGGGTGAGCAGGCAAGGCATGTCACCCAGGTTGTGTGACAATTATTTTATATAAATGTATATATGTATATATATATTCCATCCACCATCCCTCCTTTACAGAGAACTGCGTTATTTTTATTGTCCATTACGAAAAAAATAAAAAAACTATATATATATATATATATATATATACATATATATTTATGGGTGTATCGAGACTAGATGGTCATTATGGATAACTAAGGTGCACTAAAACTGGGTGAGCAGGCAAGGCATGTCACCCAGGTTGTGTGACAATTATTTTATATATATGCATATACATATTCCATCCACCATCCCTCCTTTATGGAGAACTGCGTTATTTTTATTGTCTATTGCAAAAAAAAAACAGAAAAACTATATATATATATATATATATATATATATATATATATATGTATATATACATATATATTCATGGGTGTATCGAGACTAGATGGTCATTCTGGATAACTAAAGTGCACTAAAATTGGGTGAGCAGGCAAGGCATGTCACCCAGGTTGTGTGACAATTATTTTATATATATATATATATATATTCCATCCACCATCCCTCCTTTACGGAGAACTGCGTTATTTTTCTTTTTTATTGCTAATAAAAAAACTATATATATATACATATATATTTATGGGTGTATCGAGACTAGATGGTCATTATGAATAACTAAGGTGCACTAAAATTGGGTGAGCAGGCAAGGCATGTCACCCCGGTTGTGTGACAATTATTTTATATATATATTCCATCCACCATCCCTCCTTTACGGAGGACTGCTTTATTTTTAATATCCATTGCGAAAAAAAAAACACAAGAAAAAGAAAAAATATCTATATATATACATATATATATATATATATATATATATATATATATGGGTGTGTCGAGACTAGATGGTCAGTATGGATAACTAAAGTGCACTAAAATTGGGTGAGCAGGCAAGGCATGTCACCCAGGTTGTGTGACAATTATTTTATATAAATGTATATATATATATATATATATATATATATATATATATATATATATATATATATATATATATATATATATATATATATATATATATTCCATCCACCATCCCTCCTTTACGGAGAACTGTGTTATTTTTCTTTTCTATTGCTAATAAAAAAACTATATATATGTACATATATATATATATATATATGGGTGTATCGAGACTAGTTGGTCATTATGGATAACTAAGTTGCACTAAAATTGGGTGAGCAGGCAAGGCATGTCACCCAGGTTGTGTGACAATTATTTTATATATATGTATATATATATTCCATCCACCATCCCTCCTTTATGGAGAACTGCGCTATTTTTATTGTCTATTGCAAAAAAAAAAAAAAAAAAAAAACAATACATATATATACATATATATTTATGGGTGTATCGAGACTAGATGGTCATTATGAATAACTAAGGTGCACTAAAATTGGGTGAGCAGGCAAGGCATGTCACCCCGGTTGTGTGACAATTATTTTATATATATATTCCATCCACCATCCCTCCTTTACGGAGAACTGCGTTATTTTTATTGTCCATTGCGAAAAAAAAAAAACTATATATATACATATATATTTATGGGTGTATCGAGACTAGTTGGTCATTATGGATAACTAAGTTGCACTAAAATTGGGTGAGCAGGCAAGGCATGTCACCCAGGTTGTGTGACAATTATTTTATATATATGTATGTATATATTCCATCCACCATCCCTCCTTTACGGAGAACTGCGTTATTTTTCTTTTCTATTGCTAATAAAAAAACTATATATATGTACATATATATATATATATTTATGGGTGTATCGAGACTAGTTGGTCATTATGGATAACTAAGGTGCACTAAAATTGGGTGAGCAGGCAAGGCATGTCACCCCAGTTGTGTGACAATTATTTTATATAAATGTATATATATATTCCCTCCACCACCCCTCCTTTACGGAGGACTGCTTTATTTTTAATATCCATTGCGAAAAAAAAACACAAGAAAAAGAAAAAATATCTATATATATACATATATATATATATATATATATATGGGTGTGTCGAGACTAGATGGTCAGTATGGATAACTGAGGTGCACTAAAATTGGGTGAGCAGGCAAGGCATGTCACCCAGGTTGTGTGACAATTATTTTATATATATGCATATACATATTCCATCCACCATCCCTCCTTTACGGAGAACTGCGTTATTTTTATTGTCTATTGCAAAAAAAAAACAGAAAAACTATATATATATATATATATATATATATATATATATATATATATACATATATATTCATGGGTGTATCGAGACTAGATGGTCATTATGGATAACTAAAGTGCACTAAAATTGGGTGAGCAGGCAAGGCATGTCACCCAGGTTGTGTGACAATTATTTTATATAAATGTATATATATATATATATATTCCATCCACCATCCCTCCTTTACGGAGAACTGCGTTATTTTTCTTTTCTATTGCTAATAAAAAAACTATATATATATACATATATATTTATGGGTGTATCGAGACTAGATGGTCATTATGAATAACTAAGGTGCACTAAAATTGGGTGAGCAGGCAAGGCATGTCACCCCGGTTGTGTGACAATTATTTTATATATATATTCCATCCACCATCCCTCCTTTACGGAGGACTGCTTTATTTTTAATATCCATTGCGAAAAAAAAACACAAGAAAAAGAAAAAATATCTATATATATACATATATATATATATATATATATATATATATATATATATATATATATATGGGTGTGTCGAGACTAGATGGTCAGTATGGATAACTAAAGTGCACTAAAATTGGGTGAGCAGGCAAGGCATGTCACCCAGGTTGTGTGACAATTATTTTATATAAATGTATATATATATATATATATATATATATATATATATATATATATATATATTCCATCCACCATCCCTCCTTTACGGAGAACTGCGTTATTTTTCTTTTCTATTGCTAATAAAAAAACTATATATATGTACATATATATATATATATGGGTGTATCGAGACTAGTTGGTCATTATGGATAACTAAGTTGCACTAAAATTGCGTGAGCAGGCAAGGCATGTCACCCAGGTTGTGTGACAATTATTTTATATATATGTATATATATATTCCATCCACCATCCCTCCTTTATGGAGAACTGCGCTATTTTTATTGTCTATTGCAAAAAAAAAAAAAAAAAAAAAACAATACATATATATACATATATATTTATGGGTGTATCGAGACTAGATGGTCATTATGAATAACTAAGGTGCACTAAAATTGGGTGAGCAGGCAAGGCATGTCACCCCGGTTGTGTGACAATTATTTTATATATATATTCCATCCACCATCCCTCCTTTACGGAGAACTGCGTTATTTTTATTGTCCATTGCGAAAAAAAAAAAAACTATATATATACATATATATTTATGGGTGTATCGAGACTAGTTGGTCATTATGGATAACTAAGTTGCACTAAAATTGGGTGAGCAGGCAAGGCATGTCACCCAGGTTGTGTGACAATTATTTTATATATATGTATGTATATATTCCATCCACCATCCCTCCTTTACGGAGAACTGCGTTATTTTTCTTTTCTATTGCTAATAAAAAAACTATATATATGTACATATATATATATATATATTTATGGGTGTATCGAGACTAGTTGGTCATTATGGATAACTAAGGTGCACTAAAATTGGGTGAGCAGGCAAGGCATGTCTCCCCAGTTGTGTGACAATTATTTTATATAAATGTATATATATATTCCCTCCACCACCCCTCCTTTACGGAGGACTGCTTTATTTTTAATATCCATTGCGAAAAAAAAACACAAGAAAAAGAAAAAATATCTATATATATACATATATATATATATATATATATATATATATGGGTGTGTCGAGACTAGATGGTCAGTATGGATAACTGAGGTGCACTAAAATTGGGTGAGCAGGCAAGGCATGTCACCCAGGTTGTGTGACAATTATTTTATATATATGCATATACATATTCCATCCACCATCCCTCCTTTACGGAGAACTGCGTTATTTTTATTGTCTATTGCAAAAAAAAAACAGAAAAACTATATATATATATATATATATATATATATATATATATATATATATATATATATATATATATACATATATATTCATGGGTGTATCGAGACTAGATGGTCATTATGGATAACTAAAGTGCAATAAAATTGGGTGAGCAGGCAAGGCATGTCACCCAGGTTGTGTGACAATTATTTTATATAAATGTATATATATATATATATATTCCATCCACCATCCCTCCTTTACGGAGAACTGCGTTATTTTTCTTTTCTATTGCTAATAAAAAAACTATATATATATACATATATATTTATGGGTGTATCGAGACTAGATGGTCATTATGAATAAATAAGGTGCACTAAAATTGGGTGAGCAGGCAAGGCATGTCACCCCGGTTGTGTGACAATTATTTTATATATATATTCCATCCACCATCCCTCCTTTACGGAGGACTGCTTTATTTTTAATATCCATTGCGAAAAAAAAACACAAGAAAAAGAAAAAATATCTATATATATATACATATATATATATATATATATATATATATATATGGGTGTGTCGAGACTAGATGGTCAGTATGGATAACTAAAGTGCACTAAAATTGGGTGAGCAGGCAAGGCATGTCACCCAGAGGTTGTGTGACAATTATTTTATATAAATGTATATATATATATATATATATATATATATATATATATATATATATATATATATATATATATATATATATTCCATCCACCATCCCTCCTTTACGGAGAACTGCGTTATTTTTCTTTTCTATTGCTAATAAAAAAACTATATATATGTACATATATATATATATATATGGGTGTATCGAGACTAGTTGGTCATTATGGATAACTAAGTTGCACTAAAATTGGGTGAGCAGGCAAGGCATGTCACCCAGGTTGTGTGACAATTATTTTATATATATATGTATATATATATTCCCTCCACCACCCCTCCTTTACGGAGGACTGCTTTATTTTTAATATCCATTGCGAAAAAAAAACACAAGAAAAAGAAAAAATATCTATATATATATACATATATATATATATATATATATATATATATATATATATGGGTGTGTCGAGACTAGATGGTCAGTATGGATAACTAAAGTGCACTAAAATTGGGTGAGCAGGCAAGGCATGTCACCCAGGTTGTGTGACAATTATTTTATATAAATGTATATATATATATATATATATATATATATATATATATATATATATATATATATATATATATATATATATTCCATCCACCATCCCTCCTTTACGGAGAACTGCGTTATTTTTCTTTTCTATTGCTAATAAAAAAACTATATATATGTACATATATATATATATATATGGGTGTATCGAGACTAGTTGGTCATTATGGATAACTAAGTTGCACTAAAATTGGGTGAGCAGGCAAGGCATGTCACCCAGGTTGTGTGACAATTATTTTATATATATATGTATATATATATTCCCTCCACCACCCCTCCTTTACGGAGGACTGCTTTATTTTTAATATCCATTGCGAAAAAAAAACACAAGAAAAAGAAAAAATATCTATATATATACATATATATATATATATATATATATATATATGGGTGTGTCGAGACTAGATGGTCAGTATGGATAACTAAGGTGCACTAAAATTGGGTGAGCAGGCAAGGCATGTCACCCAGGTTGTGTGACAATTATTTTATATAAATGTATATATATATATATATATTCCATCCACCATCCCTCCTTTACGGAGAACTGCGTTATTTTTCTTTTCTATTGCTAATAAAAAAACTATATATATATGTACATATATATATATATATGGGTGTATCGAGACTAGTTGGTCATTATGGATAACTAAGTTGCACTAAAATTGGGTGAGCAGGCAAGGCATGTCACCCAAGTTGTGTGACAATTATTTTATATATATGTATATATATATTCCATCCACCATCCCTCCTTTATGGAGAACTGCGTTATTTTTATTGTCTATTGCAAAAAAAAAAACAAAAAAAACTATATATATATACATATATATTTATGGGTGTATCGAGACTAGATGGTCATTATGAATAACTAAGGTGCACTAAAACTGGGTGAGCAGGCAAGGCATGTCACCCAGGTTGTGTGACAATTATTTTATATATATGTATATATATATTCCATCCACCATCCCTCCTTTATGGAGAACTGCGTTATTTTTATTGTCTATTGCAAAAAAAAAAACAAAAAAACTATATATATATATACATATATATATATGGGTGTATCGAGACTAGAAGGTCATTATGCATAACTAAAGTGCACTAAAATTGGGTGAGCAGGAAAGGCATGTCACCCCAGTTGTGTGACAATTATTTTATATATATGTATATATATATATATATTCCCTCCACCACCCCTCCTCTACGGAGGACTGCTTTATTTTTATTTCCATTGCAAAAATAAAAAATTTTAAAACACAAAAAAAAAAAAACGAAAATAATAATAATAAAAATAATTTTGAATGTGTATTCAAATAAGTTTGAATGTGTGTGAACTATTTATAAATATATATATACACATGCATATACAGAAATATATACACACACACACATATATATATATACACACACACACACAGACACACACTCACATAAACACATACACACACTGTGTACAGTCTTATGCAAAGGTTTGGCACCCCTTGACAAATAACATCTTTTCAATTACAAAAGCAACAATATCAGTTAATACAGTCTCTTTAGGAACTGGGGGAAAAATACACAATATTTTCAGCAAACATTGATGAATAGTTACTTTTTATGCCATAAATTGAACAAAATTACAAAATAAAAACATTATTATGGCACTCTGCAAAAGTTTGGGCACCCTACGTAATCAGTACTTAGTAACACCTCCTCTGCCAGATATCACAGCTTACAAGCGCTTCTTATAGCCAGCTGAAAGGCTTTCAGTTCTTGTACTTGGGATTTTCTCACATTCTTCCTTGCAAAAGGCTTCTAGTTCTGTAATATTCTAATATATCAAGGGCTGTATTGTCAAATAGGAGATCGGCAGCATTCTCCCACCTGAGAAAACTGTACTACAATGCCCTTGATAGTGTGTAGAAACACACTCGTCAGCTCTAGTCCTCCTGTAACAACGCAAAAGGACTGGCAACCCTCAGGTATTTATGCGTGCGATTGTATGATAAATTCACCCTGACAGTCTCACACTTCTCTTGGTACCAACAGGTCTCATGGAATATATAAAAGGCAACTGCAACAATTATACTCGGCACTAAACATCGAGGCACGGAAATGCAGCAGAGCTTGTGTATTTCTCAGGATGCATTCTAGTAAAATGCCCGGAAAATGAGCTAAAGACATATTTCAAGGGGCACTATATAAAACCGATGGAAATTTTACTGATTAAATAAAAGGAAAAGCATCGTTTGAAAAATCACAAATGTTTCTAAGATTCAATGCATCGCTTTTTGACCACATCATAGCGATGAACACATCATTGTTCCTGACAATGTCCTAATACAGAAATAAAACTTTATGTTGGTAAACTCAAAAAGCCTTCAGCTGTCACACTGGCTAACGATCTCAAACGATTATAAAGCAGCATTTTGAAAAGCGCTGTTTTAAAATAACAGATACAACACTTACCTTGTCTTCTGGCCAAATGCTTTTCACGGCTTGGCACTCCAACGGTGCTGAAACGAAATTTGTATTTCCTCCTACCTCGTTGGCCCTTCAGTTCTTCTTTTCTCCCTTTGGATGTTTTTTTCCTTCTTCTTTGGATATTGTTTTTTATTTTTGTTTGTTTTTTTTTACTTTGCATGTTTTTCCTTCTTCGGATATTATTTTTTTGGCTTATTTTTTTAGACGATGTTTTTTTCGTCTTCTTTAAAAATTGATTTTTTTCGTCTTCTTTAAATATTGTTTTTTTTTTCATCCTTTTGATGTTGTTTTACGGAACAAGAGCCGTACAGTGCTACTCTATCAGGAGGTAGCGCCAACTGAACGCCTTGAAGCAGTACCCAGCTCTTTTATAGGGAGCGTCAACCCGAAGTCAAGTTCTAGAACGTTGCACTCACTTTTCATTGGTTTCCCAGCTATGCTGTCAGAATAATGTTTGCTGATTGGTCGAAAATTTTAAAACGTACCCGAGTACTGTAAAAAAAACTCAAGATCTTGCTACCCTACGGAGCACCCATAAGGTGATTTTTTTTTATACGTTATATGCAGCTATTTGTAGCAGGCCGTAATTAGACTAATCCACCCTTTGTCAATAAAGCCAACAAGAGAACAGGTTGCCCAAAGTTTTGCTCAGGTACACGCCACAGCACAACCTTAAAAACACATCCAGCACAAATCACACTAGTGAATGACACAGCAAATCACAGCAATAAAAAAGACCCCTATGGGCAATCCAGCACCCAGACTACAGGTGCCAAAAGGCCCAGCCTGCCTAATAATGAACCCAAAATATACATACAACAAAGAAAAAGACACAAACAAAAAAGAAAATAAAACTAGCCAGCTGCTCCCACTAAACCCCGCTCCCGAGGCCACTAAGCCGGCTGGCTTGATAATACACGATACAACCTCAGATAAAACATATTAAAGCAACACCAGGGAGGTTTACAACCTGATCCTTAAAATTATCGACCCGTAATTCCACCTTGAAAACCCCTAAAGAACAGTAGTTTACCCCATGACTCACTGCCCCATTCAAACAAAAAAAAAAAACAGGTTTTTGGGGTAACCTTTAGGTCAGCTCTTCAAAACCAGGTATGAGGACTCTTCAGCTAATCAGTCCTCTAATTAGAAATCTAATTAGGGAGTTGCAGCGAAAACCTGCATACACACCGGCCCTTTGCGGATAAGATTGTTCACCCCTGAAACAAGCAAACAGAAAGGCTGCTACACTGCAAATTCAATATGCCCGCCGATGCTCCACCAAATCTATCAGGACCCTGCCTGTCTTTCCCGTGCCTGCTCCTTTGCCAATATGCCCTACCATCGGAACATGCACAGCCATCTCGCCCCGGCTATGCCTCCAGTCCGAACTGCAGTTCCTATACCTGCCTATAATTGCCTGGCTACAATCCATCCCCCAAAATGAAATTGATGACCCAACGATCACAGCTAAGAATTCTATCCCCAAACCACTGGTCTTCCTCCCCAACCGAACGATCATTCACTGACCGTGGTAACTTATAAGGGTTGGTATGATGACCAGTGGTGGACCTCACCGAACGTTTAACTGGTCTCTACACCTCGGGGGGGACATAACCTCCTCCATTATACGAGGCCTACTTGTGGATGCTCTATTGCGACCCCTCCCACCAGCCCTGTCCCCGTAAAATCACAGAGTCCTCATCCGATTCCATTTCTGTTGCCCCTGTGGGCAACCCAGACTCAGGAGACATTACCAGAACATCTTCCCCTGACATAACAACCCCCTGTGGTACTGGACGCAACTCTGTTCGGTGAACTTGACGGACAACCCCGTCCCCCTCCATTGGAGTTGCAGAGTAAACTGCACCCTGATCTTGGGGACACTTGTAACATGCACCCATGATTTGGAACAGCAGCATACCTGTCAAGGTTTGGATTTGAAAATAAAGGAAATTTTCCGGCACCCGCCGTGAGCCATCCCACCACCGCAACCAGGCTCCAGTATCCCTTACATTTTAAGACAGGAAATATAAAATAATATAAATTATATAAAATATAATATAAATATAAATATATAAAATATATAAAATATAAAATAACCATTTGTCATTTATTTTCTATTAATTTTTCATGTTCACTCATGCGGCTCTGTCATTCACTAATGACTTGGATTTTTCATGCCGACTGACATCGTTCCTTCCCCGTGGGAGACAAATCTTACAGAACGCGTGACCCATCCTGCTCCTCTTCAGGAAAGTAAATTCGTCATCTTCGTCATCACCCCTTAAAACAATTACTGAAGCGAGACGGCGCACGCGTTACGGCGACAGATTTAAATTGTGAGTGCACTATATCTCGTCGCAAATGGTGCTTAACCACGGCGGGTCTCAAGCACAGGAGACTCCCAATTTCTAAATGACACACACTTGGCTCACAGCGCAAAGTTGTGTTAAACTTGCTTTGTCTAAAGCAGGCACACACATACGAGTATGATCCTGATAGGTAACTAAGCTATCGGTCTTATGTCCAAGCGCAACATAATTTAGGTTAGAACCTCATAACAAGTATTCCCGTTCGCTAATAGAGAGATCTCTCCCAGGATATATAGAAACGGAGACACTCGTCCGAATTGAACCTGGAAACAAAGCGCTACATCTGAGAATCTCGTCAGACATAGGGTTAAAGTTTACTGCAGTTTAATACGAAAGAACTACAATGAAATCACCGAAAATAAAACAAAATAATATAACTACTAATAATAGAAATAAAAATAACTATAATAAGCCCATATGATCCCGCTTAAATGCCTTCAGATTGCCATGAGTGCGACTTTTGCAACCAGTTGACAGTAGCTTCTTCACTGCACGTTCGGTCATAAAAAGTTTAAATTGTGTGCTCAGAATAAGTTTAAACCTTGTGCCTTGTGATTATTAACCAATTTTTATGCTGAATGGTCGGCTCAAACTCAATTGCGAAACACCGTGAGTCTGTTAATGTGTGACTTAAATGGAACTCATTAATAACCAGTATCACGTAATAACCTGGGTTAGAATAGAAGGCTTGTCCAACGAGCTGCGTCACCAGGTAATGTAAACGATCGGTAGCGAAGCTCCCCTCACGGCCAATGAGAGAGAGTCTCGCGATATTTCAGGCGAATTTGAGGTTTCAGAGCGTAGATCGCACAGGCAGGGATTCTTGTGAGCACTCAATGAACGGAGGCTGAAGTTGTGTAAAAGACATGCATTTATTCCTATAACTAACATAAGACAGACATTACACCTAACAAACAATAAACACGAAATAACGGAGTGGACACAAACAATGTAATCATGAAAATGCAATGACCAGATTTAAAATGAGTAACCTTAAAAGGGAAAATACTGTTCTGCAAAGCAAGCAATTTGTGGAAATACTGTCCTAAAGTAATATAGCAGGTGAATAGGAGTTTAGGTTGTTATAAATGAAAGGAAGTTTGTTTACTTGGTTGCAGAGTGGGGGGGGGGGGGGGGTCTTGGCAGTTGGTTGCGGAGGCTGATGAGCTGATGGGTGATGGCACTCAGGGAGGCGCGGTGTTTGCAGCGGTTGTTGGAGTGGAGCCCCTCTGATTCCCTCTCCTGGTGAAGCTTGGGCTTGGTTGCAGTTCTCTGTCCAGCTGGGTCTTCACTGATAGGCTTCAGGAGGGCTTCTTGTGGGCTTCTCTTCTCTTGGGCTGATGTTCTCTGCCTCTCTTCGTGCTGATGGTCTTTTGTTTTCTCCTCCCTTCTGTTTCTCCTCTCCTGGCTTTGTTCTGAGGTGCCAGGTTTTATAGTGTAAAGTTCGTGAATAGGAGTGACCAGGAATTCGACTCCTGGACCAATGGCTGACCATCCATTTGGCGGGCTTTCGGAAGGGGGTCTGTATCAGTCCTTTTGAGATTTATGACCAGAGTGATTTCCCTTGTATTGATGATTTTCGTTAGGCTGGTGTAACTTTTGATATATTCACTTTCGTGGTAACCACTGACCAGATTTGGAAACTGGAGTGATTTTCCATCGGTTTGATACCAAACATGCCATAGCAGCCTAGCGGTTCACACCTCATACCATCTGTAATGATTAATTAATGATTACTTATATTATGTCGTTATGTTATATTACTCACACCTTATTTTATGCCTCACAATCTATATAATTGTAAATATACTGTGTAGCTGCTGGCGCGTTCCAAACTAAATCTCATTGTACTTACAATGTCAATAAAAACATCCATCCATCCATCTAGGCAGGCCAGTGTCGCCTCCATCCTTCCTGAAGTCAGTGATTCCTTTGTCTTTGTGCTGTTTAGTGCCAAATTGTTTGCTGAACTCCAACCTATCAGTTTCTGGACCTCATCTCTGTAAGCTGACTCATAAGAACCAAAGAGATTTACAAATGAGAGGAGGCCATTCGGCCCATCAAGCTCCTTTGAGGAGAACTTAGCTAATAGCTCAAAAATCTTATCTAGCTCTGATTTAAAAGAACCCAGGGTTTTAGCTTGTGTTACAATAACAGGAAGACTATTCCATACTCTAACTACACGCTGTGTACAGAAATGCTTCATCAAATTCGTTTTAAAATGTTCTCCAGCTAATTTCCACTTATGGCCACGAGTTCTGGTATTTAAACTAACATTGAAATAGCCATTTGGCTGAACAGCATCCAGACCTGTTAGAATCTTAAACACCTGGATTATGTCCCCCCTTAGTCTCCTTTGCTCGAGGCTAAACAGATTCAGCTCAGCTAACCTCTCCTCATTAGACATTCCTCTAAGACCAGGAATCATTCTCGTTGCCCTACGTTGCACCTTTTCCAAGGCAGCAATGTCCTTCTTAAGGTATGGTAACCAAACCCGCACACAATATTCTAGGTGGGGTCTTACCAAGGAATTATATTATCGTAGCATCACTTGCCTTGTCTTAAACTCCACACACCTAGAGATGCAATGTGCCTTCTCGCGTGGTGTTCCTGCAGAGGGAGTCTGTGAGTGCTGGAGATTGGGGGAGGGGGCAGTGTGGCTATGTCTGCTCTGTGTTCCTCCAGACGAGCAAAGAAGCTGTTTAGCTCCTTTGCTAAAAGGGCGTTGCTGTTAACAGTGACGGTGTTGTTGCCTTTGAAGTTTGTAATGTGTTGTATTCCCTGCCACACCCACTGTGGGTTGTTGTATGTGAAGTAGACCTCTATTTTCTGTTTCTCTGCCTGCCTGGCAACCTTGATGCCCCTATTCAGGTTAGCTCTGGCTGCACTCTGTGTTCTTGACTGCGCTGTCTTGTCCTGTAGTATTGTATTGTTGCTCTTGTGTTTATCTTGCACTTTCTCCCTCTGTTTGTGCTCCTTTCACTCTGTATAGTTCTATCTTGCCCGCACTTGTGTCATCTTGTGTTGTTTCTGTTTTTCTTCTTTGTGTTGCACCGTGGTCCAGGAGGAACAATGTTTCCTTTCACTGTGTACTGTGTATATTGCTGAAATAACAATAAACCCACTTGACCACCTGCCTCAATTCATCCTGAAGAGTTTTCCAATGTTGTTCAAAGGTCTGTTTGTTTCGAGTGAAGGACACGCCCCTGGACGTGCTGGATAAGGGGACCACAGATCAGTGTCCTCAGTCCTGCTTCTCCCTTCAAAGCTGAGAGGAAGATGACCCGCCTGCTGCTTCTGGTTTTGGCTTATGGAGCTCTGCTTATCTCCACAGAGGCCCAGCAAGATTACCACAGTCTCCCTGCACTCACAAGACGGCCATTAAACTCGCAGTCGAAAATGCTCATCAAGGAACCCGTCAGCACATGAATTTCTATAACATCCAGGGCCGTCCGAAGGTAACTGCTGAGAAAGTGTTTACAAAAGTGTGAAACTTTCATCATCTGCAAGCTGAACTAATGAGTATCACATTGATTTTGATGTTTTAATTTCAATGCATATGATGCTTAATGTCTCTTCACAATGAAAGTGATGGTTGTATATCTCAGCCCTGGTCAATTTTACCTTCTCACAGTTTCTCTCTGAATCTGCTGCAGTCAAGTCTGTGACAGTTTGCCATTTTTTGGGTGATTATTGTTTGTTATATTGCCTTTAAAACAGTTGTAGGCAATTTTGTATATAACGTGTTTATGTGATTTAGATCAGCAGTGAATACATTGACATTGAGATTCTCTTGAGAGCAACAAAATGTCCAAAGTCAACTGCAACAGACCATCGGGCTGACTGTATTTTCATGGACAAGAGGGTAAGTAAAGAGTCACTGTGACTGTGAGCATTGGACATATCAGTTAGCAAATTAATTTAGGTTCATGTTAACTTTTTTGATGCCCTGCGGGGGAAAGTTAGCCAACAATAAAGTAACAAATACATAGGTGGCCTCAAAGAGCCAGTTCCTTCACCTTATTCTCAAATTTTAGTAGGTTTACAGGCTTAAAGGCTGGATTACCAGGCAGAAGCAAATGCTAATCATCTGAGGGGTGACCTGTAGATTATGCTTCGAGCTATGAACCCTAGCTGGCCTTATTTAAAGACCTGTGGGCTGTACTACAAAGCGGGTTTTACATACCCAGAGTTAACTCAATCGAGCCAGGTTAACTAAAACTCATTGTTGAAATCAGCCTTAAATGGCAGTGTGGTGTTTTGTGGTGAAAGGGCAGGACTTAACTCTTGTTTTAATTAGAAAGCCAGTAATTAAACCTGGTCAGAGCAGGATAGATGTGCAGTGTGAATTACCCTTTAAATTTACCTCTTTAAATAGTGAACTACAGGACCACTTAGCTTGATCGGAGGACAGTATTTTAATACAGAGCAGTGTTCAGTTAAACGGGATTTGTTGTTCATACTTTTAGATGAACTTGCTTTGTATAATATAGCCTTATGGTGACCCTGCTTTGGAAGCTCTTTCCTCTAAAATTGTTCTGTGTCATTAAACCCTGCACTCCAGCAGCTCTGCCTTAAATCATTAGATATATCTTTACTACACCTTCTCTCACTGTATTTATTGCCCACCACTCTTTAAATACTGTTTTTGTGTGTCTGTGTGTTTTTGCAGCCATTCATTAACTGTAGAGTTTGCAGCAGACGGTCTGGTAATGATCTTACACATCCATCAAATGACTGTGTACCAAACAAGAAAGTGGATGAAGTAAGTGTAGAGAGTCTTAGCATTATGGAAATGTAACAGGTGTGTGAATTGTGTCTAAACATGTGGTTAAACTTTGATTGTGTTTGTACATGCAAAAATTTGATCAGAGTACTGTTTATTAATGACAATGTTACTTTTAATCTGAACAACAGTGGCAGCACCAAGGAAAAGCTTGGGGGGGGGGGGCTCTAGCTCCTCCTCCAATGACCATAGTACCCCCACAGCACCCCCAAAATATTGGTTTCATTTTTTCTTTAACTATCTGTAAAATCTGTATATTGTGTAAGACATTTTTGCGGTTTTTACAGCATACTTGTAGTGTATTTTTTCTTCAAAGTACACATAGAGGCTCTGTGAGCTAGACGTTAGAATTTCATATTTTATCCTATTTTATCCATGCTGTAGCTTATCGTGCTGTGTGCTTCTATACACCATCTACATAAGCTGAAAAGCTAAAGCACCCGGTCTAAATAATCTCACTCCCCTATAGCACCTGTAGCATTAAGTCACTGGCGCTGCCACTGCTGAATAAACGACTCCAATCTGACTAAACCGCTTAACTTTTCCTCCCCATGTTACATTTCAGGACAAACGACGTAATATGTGTCCTTCTGATAAACCTCTTCTCAGACCTAAAACTGCCTTGGCTTCCAAGGACACTAAAGAAGCTGAAGGAGACCGTCTGGCTGTTTCTGATGGCTGATGGTCCTGCAATGTGGACCAGAGGAGGAAACTGGGAGGGAAAATGCTTTGCTTTATATCATGCCCACCCAAAGCCCCCAGTGAGTAAGCCATAGGCGCCGATAGCATGGAAAAACTCCCAAGAAGGAAGAAACCTTGGGAGGGACCAAACTCAAAGGGGGAGCCCATCCTCCTGGGGCCGGCAAAGTGTAGGTGCAGGATCACAAAAAAAGTTGACGAGAGAAACGAGAGAATTCGACTGTCCCTCACAAAAACTGTAAAGTTTTAGTGGCTAAATTGCTTTTTCTATGCCTTTTCAAACAGGAGGAGATTTGTTTGGCTATACGTAGAAATTTTCTATACAATTTAGACAGCACAGAATCATTAACCTACTTTAATGCATTTATTAATACAACCACATATTTCACACATTTTGACATCAGTCATGCAGTGAAGATACAGTCTCTTTATTTCTTGACGCCAACCCTCCCCATTAATCCGGGCTTGGGACCGACACCTAGTTGAGCTGGCTTTCTCCCTTAAGTGGCTGGGTTAGGCTAAACTATGTACATATTTATGAAGACTACTATAAATTTATAAAGACCTCCCTAAATATGTAGTCTAACAAAACGCAGTTTAAAGAAGGTAGCCTACCTGGTAAACAAAGAAATTAAAAGGCCCACAGCATATAATCGGGCTATATCCAAGCAGTTTTTAAGAACGTAACCTACATGGCGAAATTGAATTACTTTCTGGACCAACAAACGCAACCAGACATGAACATTATGCACCTTCCTAGTCTTGATGTATGTCGTCATACAGATGAGGACGTTAAGGCAGCCTTTAGGTCCGACCCATCATGCACTGCAGTTTTTTGCAAATTCCTCAGATGGAAAACCATTAAATACCTCTTCTATTACCTTATATTACCTTATATTCATGTAATAAATATACAAATATCAATTAGTTGGAAATCAGCCAGACAGACGTAATTACTACAAATGGTTTCCACTGTATTTGTGACTCTGAGTGCCGCAGGCTTGGATGCAGTGCCGCACCATTTTGTAAGTAAATTAATAAATATTAATGAGACATCACCTACCACCCTGCAAAAAAGAAATTTGCCGCTCGTCCCCCTGCACATGAACCAACATGGCTGTGTCAACCAGCGGAGCTCCGGAGCCTCTGGAGAAACACGCGGCAAAAAAGGCTCGCATACGGTCTTCCAGAGTTTGGGAATACTTCAGTCATGACACCTTTTCTGCGCCTCTACTGTAGCTGGCGTTAATGACGCTGTTTCAGCCATTTTATATTTTCTGTTTACTTATTCTGTCATGTAAGACTGAGACAAATTATCGTTTACGACTATTCTTACACACTGTAGCCTGACTTGCTGACTTAAGTAAGCTTAACTATAAGCTACCTTTGCTAGTGTTTGTGAATAACATGTTTCTCTAGTTATGAAATTATTCCATGTTTTAGCATCTGTTTCAACATTAAAGTCAAATTGGTATATTGAAATATGTAAAAACTATTGAACTATTAGCTTAAGTCTAACATAGAAAATCCTACTGAATCTCTTAAGATTTTCCTTTTTTGTTAATGCACTAATGTTTAAGAAGTGTCTTAAATTGAATTTCAGATTTGTGTGTGGGTGGGAGTGGGTGAATTGTATTAAATTCATACATTCATTCTTTTGGCTCAGACATTACTGACCTAAAACAAATTGAGGCATTGGGTAAGTGCTTAAATTAGCTACTAAATGGCAAAAAATATTCTAAATATCACATTTTCCATTCTTCGGTATAATTTTAATGAATCACCTATGCTGCCAAACATTAACGCATAGATTGTCACAACACTCTATGTTTTAGTTCTTCTTTATGTGTATAGGACGGTGTGATGGTTCTGGTGGTGGGTGTGGCCGACGCTGCTCGCGATGTTTGGCTATGCTGCAGTCCCAGGGACCAAGTTGGAACACATTTCCACCTTCAAGCTTAGGTGGAAAAACGGCACCGAGACCCAGCAGCAGGACAACTTCTTGTCCAGACAACCAGCCCTGCTTCATCATTGAAGTAAGCCCTGTGAACAGGAGCGAGATGTACTTCTGCAGTGGATGTTATAGCGGAAAGAACATCCCCATCCTCACGTCTGCCGGAGTGCCCCCTCAAGTGGGTGTGTGACTTAACTCGATGGATGAATTGGACAGAATGTACTGTTACTAGAGGTCGACCGATATGGGTTTTTCAAGTCAAGGGTCAGGCGATGGCCGATATATGCTGCTGATTTTTTTTGGCCGATAATTGGACGTTTTCCCCTCTATTTGCATGGTAAAATATCACACTAATAATAACAAACGATACACAAAATTTCTCAATTTAGCATTTATTGAATACTCAACTTGGAAACAATAACACATTTATAAACAATAAAAATAGCAGCATCAGAATCTCTGTTAGTGCACAATATAGCAGCAAACTCCTCATGTTTGACGGAAGGAAATTTGTAAACAATACAAAAAGGAATAAGCATGTTATCTTTAGTTGTAATCCCACTTCCAGTCCCTGAGTCTTACTCACCACACTCATACTTCACAGCAAACAGACAGCAGTTAATTAACCAGAAGAGAAAAATGCAAAAACACAACAGAACTTGTAAATAATAACAAACTAATAGACAATAAAAATAGCAGCATCAGAATCTCTATTAGTGCCAAATATAGCAGCAAACTCCTCATGTCTGACGGAAGGAAAATTTGTAAATACACAAAGGAATGAGCACATCTTCAGTTTTAATCCCATTTCCAGTCCCTGAGTCTTCCTCATCCCACAAGCAGGCAAGGCATGTCACCCCGGTTGTGTGACACTTATTTTATATAATAAAATAAGTGCCCCCTGCGGCCCCAGAGCCCGAGCAGCCGTCTCCGCTGCCTGCAGCTACCGCGCCCACGTCCGAGGCGCTTTCCCTGCCTGCAGCTCCCGGGCAGGCGCCCCCTCTGCAGCCTGCAGCTCCAGTCCCTGGCCCCACTCCAGTCCCTTCTCCCCCTGTGACTCTGGTACCCTCACCCCGACGAGCCCGACCCCGGCCGCAGGTCCTTATGTCTGTGTCCCATAAGGGGAGAGGACACAGACGCACGGCTGGGGTCCCACCCGCCCAGCCCCCTGGCTCGCCCTCCCTCGCCGGCGCTAGGGCTTGGTCGGCACCTGCGGGTCCTGGCCCTCCGGGTCGGCTGTCGTCTGCGGGTCCCCCTCCGCGGCCTCGTCGCCCTGCCTCGGTCCCTCCTCCGGCGTCTTATCGGTTGCCTGCGGGCCCCCCGACGGCGGCTCCTCATTCGCCTGCTGGTCCTCCCGCTCTGGCGTGTCGGAGGACGTCGCCGTCTGCTGCGGCTCCCCCTCTCTCCTTGCCCTCGCCAGGGTCCCTTCCAGCTCCTTCGTCCCCTTCCCTGGTCTCCCCTCCGACTCCCTCCTTCGTCCCTGCGTCTGTCCCTCACCCCGTCTCCTCGGCCCCTCCGGCTCCGGCCTCCCGGCCGCCTGCAGCCCTTCCGGCTGCCTCCCGTCGCCCGCTGGGTCTCCCTCGGGCTCCTCTTGGTTCCCCCTCCTTCTCTCCCTGGCCTCCCGTCTTTGTCCCTCCTGCCTCTGCTCCCCCTCGCTTTGTTCCTCCTGTCTCTGTCCCTCCTCTCTTTGTCCCTCGTCCCTCTGGCTTCTGCTCCTCTTTCCCCGATGTTCCCTTCGTTCACTCCCGGTCCTTTTGTCCTGCCTGTTCCCTCCGTGTCCCCCTTTCTGATCTGTTTCTCTGCCTTTCCTGTCTTATGTCAAGTCTTGTCCTGGCTCCTTCCCCTGTGCCAGTTCTGTCTGTCCGTTCTGTTCCCTGTCCCTCATTAATGAGGTTTTATATAGATATACATATATGCCCGGCTTGTCCGCTCCTCGTGTGTGCCACGCCCCCTGATTACCCACGTGTGCTTCCCTGATCGTCTCCTGCTTTGCCCGATTACTTTGATTAGTCATGACCTATTTTAAGTCCTGGTCTTACCTGTTTGCCCTGTCCGTCATTGTAGTTTGTCAATGCCTGCGTTCCGTCCTGCTCTACCCGCTCCGTTTCCCCGATTAAAGACCCGTTTTCACAAACACAAAAAAAACTATATGTATACATATACATACACTGAACAAAAATATAAACGCAACACTTTTGTTTTTGCTCCCATTTTTCATGAGATGGACTTAAAGATCTACAATTCATTCCAGATACACAATATTACCATTTCTCTCAAACATTTCTCACAAATCAGTCTAAATGTGTGATAGTGAGCACTTCTGCTTTGCTGAGATAATCCATCCCACCTCACAGGTGTGCCACATCAAGATGCTGATCTGACATCATGGGTAGTGCACAGGTGTACCTTATACTGCCCACAATAAAAGGCCACCCTGGAATGTGCAGTTTTGTCTCACAGCAAAATGCCACAGATGCCACAAGCATTGAGGGAGCGTGCAATTGGCATGCTGACAGCAGGAATGTCAACCAGATCTGTTGCTCGTGCATTGAATGTTCATTTCTCAACCATAAGCCGTCTCCAAAGGCGTTTCAGAGAATATGGCAGTACATCCAACCGGCCTCACAACCGCAGACCACGTGTAACCACACCAGCCCAGGACCTCCACATCCAGCAGGTTCACCTCCAAGATCGTCTGAGACCAGCCACTCAGACAGATGATGCACGGCCCCATGTTGCAAGGATCTGTACACAGTTCTTGGAAGCTGAAAATGTCCCAGTTCTTGCATGGCCAGCATACTCACCGGACATGTCACCCGTTGAGCATGTTTGGGATGTGCTTGACCGGCGTATACGACAGCGTGTACCAGTTCCCACTAATATCCAACAACTTCGCACAGCCATTGAAGAGGAGTGGACCAACATTCCACAGGCCACAATTGACAATCTGATAAACTCTATGCGAAGAAGATGTGTTGCATTGTATGAGGCAAATGGTGGTCACACCAGATACTGACCGGTTCTGAGTCCCCAGACCCCCAATAAAGCAAAAAACTGCACATTCCAGGGTGGCCATTTATTGTGGGCAGTATAAGGTACACCTGTGCACTACCCATGATGTCAGATCAGCATCTTGATGTGGCACACCTGTGAGGTGGGATGGATTATCTCAGCAAAGCAGAAGTGCTCACTATCACACATTTAGACTGATTTGTGAGAAATGTTTGAGAGAAATGGTAATATTGTGTATCTGGAATGAATTGTAGGTCTTTAAGTCCATCTCATGAAAAATGGGAGCAGAAACAAGAGTGTTGCGTTTATATTTTTGTTCAGTATATATATTTATGGGTGTATCGAGACTAGATGGTCAGTATGGATAACTAAGGTGCACTAAAACTGGGTGAGCAGGCAAGGCATGTCACCCAGGTTGTGTGACAATTATTTTATATAAATGTATATATGTATATATATATTCCATCCACCATCCCTCCTTTACAGAGAACTGCGTTATTTTTATTGTCCATTACGAAAAAAATAAAAAAACTATATATATATATATATATATATATACATATATATTTATGGGTGTATCGAGACTAGATGGTCATTATGGATAACTAAGGTGCACTAAAACTGGGTGAGCAGGCAAGGCATGTCACCCAGGTTGTGTGACAATTATTTTATATAAATGTATATATATATATATATATTCCATCCACCATCCCTCCTTTACGGAGAACTGCGTTATTTTTCTTTTCTATTGCTAATAAAAAAACTATATATATGTACATGTATATATATATATATATATATATATATATATATATATATATATATATATATATATATATATATATATATATATGGGTGTATCGAGACTAGATGGTCAGTATGGATAACTAAGGTGCACTAAAATTGGGTGAGCAGGCAAGGCATGTCACCCAGGTTGTGTGACAATTATTTTATATATATGCATATACATATTCCATCCACCATCCCTCCTTTATGGAGAACTGCGTTATTTTTATTGTCTATTGCAAAAAAAAAACAGAAAAACTATATATATATATATATATATATATATATATATATATATATATATATATACATATATATTCATGGGTGTATCGAGACTAGATGGTCATTCTGGATAACTAAAGTGCACTAAAATTGGGTGAGCAGGCAAGGCATGTCACCCAGGTTGTGTGACAATTATTTTATATAAATGTATATATATATATATATATATATATATATATATATTCCATCCACCATCCCTCCTTTACGGAGAACTGCGTTATTTTTCTTTTTTATTGCTAATAAAAAAACTATATATATATACATATATATTTATGGGTGTATCGAGACTAGATGGTCATTATGAATAACTAAGGTGCACTAAAATTGGGTGAGCAGGCAAGGCATGTCACCCCGGTTGTGTGACAATTATTTTATATATATATTCCATCCACCATCCCTCCTTTACGGAGGACTGCTTTATTTTTAATATCCATTGCGAAAAAAAAACACAAGAAAAAGAAAAAATATCTATATATATACATATATATATATATATATATATATGGGTGTGTCGAGACTAGATGGTCAGTATGGATAACTAAAGTGCACTAAAATTGGGTGAGCAGGCAAGGCATGTCACCCAGGTTGTGTGACAATTATTTTATATAAATGTATATATATATATATATATATATATATATATATATATATATATATTCCATCCACCATCCCTCCTTTACGGAGAACTGCGTTATTTTTCTTTTCTATTGCTAATAAAAAAACTATATATATGTACATATATATATATATATATGGGTGTATCGAGACTAGTTGGTCATTATGGATAACTAAGTTGCACTAAAATTGGGTGAGCAGGCAAGGCATGTCACCCAGGTTGTGTGACAATTATTTTATATATATATGTATATATATATTCCCTCCACCACCCCTCCTTTACGGAGGACTGCTTTATTTTTAATATCCATTGCGAAAAAAAAACACAAGAAAAAGAAAAAATATCTATATATATACATATATATATATATATATATATATATATGGGTGTGTCGAGACTAGATGGTCAGTATGGATAACTAAGGTGCACTAAAATTGGGTGAGCAGGCAAGGCATGTCACCCAGGTTGTGTGACAATTATTTTATATAAATGTATATATATATATATATATTCCATCCACCATCCCTCCTTTACGGAGAACTGCGTTATTTTTCTTTTCTATTGCTAATAAAAAAACTATATATATATGTACATATATATATATATATGGGTGTATCGAGACTAGTTGGTCATTATGGATAACTAAGTTGCACTAAAATTGGGTGAGCAGGCAAGGCATGTCACCCAAGTTGTGTGACAATTATTTTATATATATGTATATATATATTCCATCCACCATCCCTCCTTTATGGAGAACTGCGTTATTTTTATTGTCTATTGCAAAAAAAAAAACAAAAAAAACTATATATATATACATATATATTTATGGGTGTATCGAGACTAGATGGTCATTATGAATAACTAAGGTGCACTAAAACTGGGTGAGCAGGCAAGGCATGTCACCCAGGTTGTGTGACAATTATTTTATATATATGTATATATATATTCCATCCACCATCCCTCCTTTATGGAGAACTGCGTTATTTTTATTGTCTATTGCAAAAAAAAAAACAAAAAAAACTATATATATATATACATATATATATATGGGTGTATCGAGACTAGAAGGTCATTATGCATAACTAAAGTGCACTAAAATTGGGTGAGCAGGAAAGGCATGTCACCCCAGTTGTGTGACAATTATTTTATATATATGTATATATATATATATATTCCCTCCACCACCCCTCCTCTACGGAGGACTGCTTTATTTTTATTTCCATTGCAAAAATAAAAAATTTTAAAACACAAAAAAAAAAAAAAACGAAAATAATAATAATAAAAATAATTTTGAATGTGTATTCAAATAAGTTTGAATGTGTGTGAACTATATATAAATATATATATACACATGCATATACAGAAATATATACACACACACACATATATATATATACACACACACACACAGACACACACTCACATAAACACATACACACACTGTGTACAGTCTTATGCAAAGGTTTGGCACCCCTTGACAAATAACATCTTTTCAATTACAAAAGCAACAATATCAGTTAATACAGTCTCTTTAGGAACTGGGGGAAAAATACACAATATTTTCAGCAAACATTGATGAATAGTTACTTTTTATGCCATAAATTGAACAAAATTACAAAATAAAAACATTATTATGGCACTCTGCAAAAGTTTGGGCACCCTACGTAATCAGTACTTAGTAACACCTCCTCTGCCAGATATCACAGCTTACAAGCGCTTCTTATAGCCAGCTGAAAGGCTTTCAGTTCTTGTACTTGGGATTTTCTCACATTCTTCCTTGCAAAAGGCTTCTAGTTCTGTAATATTCTAATATATCAAGGGCTGTATTGTCAAATAGGAGATCGGCAGCATTCTCCCACCTGAGAAAACTGTACTACAATTGATAGTGTGTAGAAACACACTCGTCAGCTCTAGTCCTCCTGTAACAACGCAAAAGGACTGGCAACCCTCAGGTATTTATGCGTGCGATTGTATGATAAATTCACCCTGACAGTCTCACACTTCTCTTGGTACCAACAGGTCTCATGGAATATATAAAAGGCAACTGCAACAATTATACTCGGCACTAAACATCGAGGCACGGAAATGCAGCAGAGCTTGTGTATTTCTCAGGATGCATTCTAGTAAAATGCCCGGAAAATGAGCTAAAGACATATTTCAAGGGGCACTATATAAAACCGATGGAAATTTTACTGATTAAATAAAAGGAAAAGCATCGTTTGAAAAATCACAAATGTTTCTAAGATTCAATGCATCGCTTTTTGACCACATCATAGCGATGAACACATCATTGTTCCTGACAATGTCCTAATACAGAAATAAAACTTTATGTTGGTAAACTCAAAAAGCCTTCAGCTGTCACACTGGCTAACGATCTCAAACGATTATAAAGCAGCATTTTGAAAAGCGCTGTTTTAAAATAACAGATACAACACTTACCTTGTCTTCTGGCCAAATGCTTTTCACGGCTTGGCACTCCAACGGTGCTGAAACGAAATTTGTATTTCCTCCTACCTCGTTGGCCCTTCAGTTCTTCTTTTCTCCCTTTGGATGTTTTTTTCCTTCTTCTTTGGATATTGTTTTTTATTTTTGTTTGTTTTTTTTTACTTTGCATGTTTTTCCTTCTTCGGATATTATTTTTTTGGCTTATTTTTTTAGACGATGTTTTTTTCGTCTTCTTTAAAAATTGATTTTTTTCGTCTTCTTTAAATATTGTTTTTTTTTTCATCCTTTTGATGTTGTTTTACGGAACAAGAGCCGTACAGTGCTACTCTATCAGGAGGTAGCGCCAACTGAACGCCTTGAAGCAGTACCCAGCTCTTTTATAGGGAGCGTCAACCCGAAGTCAAGTTCTAGAACGTTGCACTCACTTTTCATTGGTTTCCCAGCTATGCTGTCAGAATAATGTTTGCTGATTGGTCGAAAATTTTAAAACGTACCCGAGTACTGTAAAAAAAACTCAAGATCTTGCTACCCTACGGAGCACCCATAAGGTGATTTTTTTTATACGTTATATGCAGCTATTTGTAGCAGGCCGTAATTAGACTAATCCACCCTTTGTCAATAAAGCCAACAAGAGAACAGGTTGCCCAAAGTTTGCTCAGGTACACGCCACAGCACAACCTTAAAAACACATCCAGCACAAATCACACTAGTGAATGACACAGCAAATCACAGCAATAAAAAAGACCCCTATGGGCAATCCAGCACCCAGACTACAGGTGCCAAAAGGCCCAGCCTGCCTAATAATGAACCCAAAATATACATACAACAAAGAAAAAGACACAAACAAAAAAGAAAATAAAACTAGCCAGCTGCTCCCACTAAACCCCGCTCCCGAGGCCACTAAGCCGGCTGGCTTGATAATACACGATACAACCTCAGATAAAACATATTAAAGCAACACCAGGGAGGTTTACAACCTGATCCTTAAAATTATCGACCCGTAATTCCACCTTGAAAACCCCTAAAGAACAGTAGTTTACCCCATGACTCACTGCCCCATTCAAACAAAAAAAAAACAGGTTTTTGGGGTAACCTTTAGGTCAGCTCTTCAAAACCAGGTATGAGGACTCTTCAGCTAATCAGTCCTCTAATTAGAAATCTAATTAGGGAGTTGCAGCGAAAACCTGCATACACACCGGCCCTTTGCGGATAAGATTGTTCACCCCTGAAACAAGCAAACAGAAAGGCTGCTACACTGCAAATTCAATATGCCCGCCGATGCTCCACCAAATCTATCAGGACCCTGCCTGTCTTTCCCGTGCCTGCTCCTTTGCCAATATGCCCTACCATCGGAACATGCACAGCCATCTCGCCCCGGCTATGCCTCCAGTCCGAACTGCAGTTCCTATACCTGCCTATAATTGCCTGGCTACAATCCATCCCCCAAAATGAAATTGATGACCCAACGATCACAGCTAAGAATTCTATCCCCAAACCACTGGTCTTCCTCCCCAACCGAACGATCATTCACTGACCGTGGTAACTTATAAGGGTTGGTATGATGACCAGTGGTGGACCTCACCGAACGTTTAACTGGTCTCTACACCTCGGGGGGGACATAACCTCCTCCATTATACGAGGCCTACTTGTGGATGCTCTATTGCGACCCCTCCCACCAGCCCTGTCCCCGTAAAATCACAGAGTCCTCATCCGATTCCATTTCTGTTGCCCCTGTGGGCAACCCAGACTCAGGAGACATTACCAGAACATCTTCCCCTGACATAACAACCCCCTGTGGTACTGGACGCAACTCTGTTCGGTGAACTTGACGGACAACCCCGTCCCCCTCCATTGGAGTTGCAGAGTAAACTGCACCCTGATCTTGGGGACACCGAACTACCATATACAAACAGGCATCCCAATGATCCTGTATTTTACCTCGAACATGGTTCCGCAAACACACCAGCTGACCTTCATCAAACCCCTAATCATTAACCAACTCATTGTGTTTCCGATTTCGTGGTGTGGCTTGTTCCTCCAACTAAGCCTTCACATACTCTTGAAGCACCTGCAAACTTTCCTGATGGTTTTGTACCCATTCCTCCAAAGGTCCACCATACTGACTGATCCCGGCAGGAGCCTGAAGATAGTGTATCGGTAATCGAGGCTCACAGCCAGACCTTAAATAAAAAGGCATCATCCAGTCATTTGGTGGGGTGTAGTATTGTAAGCTTCTCTGCTGGAGGAAGTGTGTGAAGCAAATTGTGCAAAAAAAATATTAAAGCAACACCAGGGAGGTTTACATCTAGATCCTTAAAATGATCGACCTGCAATTCCACCTTGAAAATCCAATTACCATATAAAGGATACAAGATGTAAAGATGACAAATGACATGGCACACATTTGTTGTTTAGACTGTTGTGTCAGGTTAATTGAAAGCTGAAGGATCTTAGTGTTTACTAGTCTAAGTAACAGAATGTCTAAACACTGTGCTTGCCTTTATGGGTTTTTAAGCAGAACATATAGGTATAGAAACATATTAACATTACGTTTCACGATTCACTGACTGGAGAATAGGAGAATATACACATCAATATTACTACTTAAGTTAACTAACCCTAATCCCAACCCCTATTGGCACGGAGCCCGCCAGGGTTCAGGTGAGATATAAATCTGTAATCTGTATCAATGGTTTTGCTATCCATACCCACCCTATTAATGTTAGCTTCCCAGGGTTTCTTGTTAGACAAGCTCTGTGTCTCTCTATACCCCCATTTACTGCACGACTGATTGTCCATTTATAAAGAATCAAATAGGGTGAAGATGGTTTTAGTTTACAATTACTCTGGAAGGTGACCAGATTAAAAAAAACTAAATACCATGCCTACGTGTATGTAATCTCCATCACAGTCCCCATTTTCCCCATAATCCTCGTTTTGATAGTGTCAATTTGTGTAATGTGAGTTTTTTTTTTTTTTTAAAAACTGTTATAGAAGAACATACTGGATGCCACATGTGTACAATTACCCCTTTCTAATTAGTGGGGTCCGTTGTGTCAGCTACAGCCTTTACTAACATACACATAAGTATACAGTCTTACAGCACTTTTGTTTTCCTTTTGTATTTAATGGTTTTCCATTTAGGGGGCAGCATGGTGGTGCAGTGGTTAGCACTGTTGCCTCACACCTCTAGGGCCCGGGTTCGAGTCTCCACCTGGGTCACATGTGTGTGGAGTTTGCATGTTCTACCCATGTCATCGTGGGGTTTCCTCCGGGTACTCTGGTTTCCCCCACAGTCCAAAAACATGCTGAGGCTAATTGGAGTTGCTAAATTGCCCATAGGAGTGTATGCGTGAGTGAATAGTGTGTGAGTGTGCCCTGCGATGGGCTGGCCCGCCATCCTGAGTTGTTCCCTGTCTCGTGCCCATTGCTTCCGGGATAGGCTCCAGACCCCCCGCGATCCAGTAGGATAAGCGGTTTGGAAAATGGATGGATGGATGGATGGACAGTTTTCCATTTGAGGAATTAGCAAAAAACTGCAGTGCATGATGGGTAGGATCTAAAGGCTGCCTAACGCCCTTAATTTGTTTGCAATTTCGCCAGGTAGGCTACCTTCTTTAAACTGCGTTTTGCTAGACTACACATTTCGAGATGTTTTATTGTAGTCTTGGTAAATATATATATATAGTTTAGCCTAACCCAGCCACTTAAGGGAGCAAGCCAGCTCAGGTAGGTGCCAGTCCCAAGCCCGGATTAATGGAGAGGGTTGGCGTCAAGAAATAAAGAGAAATAAAGACAACTAATACTCCTAGTTTGCGAGATCTGACTGCAATGGCAGCACTGCTACAAGGGTGTGGATAAATCTATACAAATATCACCTGCATGCACATTACTTCTTTTACAATAACCAACTCCTGATCCATACTGTTAGTCGTGAAAAAAAAAACTATCGTGTACATAGAGGCCCTGTGTAAAAAGATAACTGCCAAGGAAAAGATCAAAAACATTTATTTCAAGGATACAAAGTTTTTATGGTCATGTACAGTGTACAGTGCAATTCTTATTTGATTAACTTGAATGTCTCCACAGACTAGACGATTAAACAAATAAAGCAGCGCAACATTACAATAACTAATAACAAATAAACAAAGCTCACGAGTACTATTACAGTATTTATATCATTTATTTAAACTTAATTTTACCAGGTAAATTAACTACAAAGCAGTTACCACTGCTTTACCTGCTTCTCGGGAGAAATAGCAGATATACGTCATGTATGTGACTAAATTCTTAAGCCAATAAGGGCAAAGTTGTGTCGTAATGGAGGCGGATCCAGTTTGTGCAGCCGGTTAAAGACACTACGGGCATGTAAATGGAGAACGAAATTATAGTTATACCGAATCTCCTACACACAATACCAAGGTTACCAACTTTGGTCAGCTGACCGGAGTGAGACGTTCAATTCCCGTAAGATTTCTTTGCGCCAGCCTGAGAGTCTGAAAACACGTCACACCAGATGCATGAGAGATGGAAACCTGGGATATTCAGTCGAATCAGATCAAATATGATGCTAAGTTAGTACTAAGTTAAAATATGTTCCGGACTTGTAACATGCACCCATGATTTGGAACAGTCAGCAGGCTGTCTCTGGCCACGCCCCCTACACTCGGTCCGGCCCCTGGCTTTTCCTGAATTCTGATTCCTTTAGATAAACATTGACTTCATTGATATTGTTATTGATTTATCGACAGACCATCATACTTTTTAGACGTTATAATAACAACACTCTATTGATCCCCAAAGAGAGAAATTCTCTCCTTGCCTGCCCCCTCTTACTGTCCATGATACACAAGCACATATGTAGAAAAACGTCAGCTTGGAAGCCAAGGCTGGACTTAACCTACTCTATTCTGGTATTCTGTTCTCCCAAGTAAGGCATCCCAAGTTCGAATCCAACTTCCGACAAAAGTTCTTCAATCGCTACAGCACAATTTGAGCCACTGATCGGCTTTAATTGCTTTGTTTTATTTTTGCGTTTCAGGCAAAACTACATAACACTTAAAGACACTTCGGGCATGCAAATGGAGAACGAAATTATAGTTATACCGAATCTCCTACACACAATACCAAGGTTACCAACTTTGGTCAGCTGGCCGGAGTGAGACGTTTCTCAGGCGCCAGCCTGAGAGTCTGAAAACACGTCACACCAGATGCATGAGAGATGGAAACCTGGGATATTCAGTCGAATCAGATCAAATATGATGCTAAGTTAGTACTAAGTTAAAATATGTTCCGCACTTGTAACATGCACCCATGATTTGGAACAGCAGCATACCTGTCAAGGTTTGGATTTGAAAATAAAGGAAATTTTCCGGCACCCGCCGTGAGCCATCCCACCACCGCAACCAGGCTCCAGTATCCCTTACATTTTAAGACAGGAAATATAAAATAATATAAATTATATAAAATATAATATAAATATAATATAAATATATAAAATATATAAAATATATTTTTGGCCACAACCGGGATTCGAACCCCGGTCTCCCGTGTGAAAGGCGGCGATCTTACCACTACACTATCCAGCAACTATATAATATAAGGGAGATTTACGGGAAAATACTAATACGGGAGGACGGCGGGAAAGAGAAGTAAAATACGGTAGTTTCCCGGCCAAAACGGGAGACTTGACAGCCTGAGATGGCTGTCTCTGGCCACGCCCCCTACAGTCGGTCCGGCCCCTGGCTTTTCCAGCGTGTTCGCGAAAACGACTTCATTTATTTTCTTATTGATTTATCGACAGACCATCATACTTTTTAGACGTTATAATAACAACACTCTATTGATCCCCAAAGAGAGAAATTCTCTCCTTGCCTGCCCCCTCTTACTGTCCATGATACACAAGCACATATGTAGAAAAACGTCAGCTTGGAAGCCAAGGCTGGACTTAACCTACTCTATTCTGGTATTCTGTTCTCCCAAGTAAGGCGTGGGTTCGAATCCAACTTCCGACAAAAGTTCTTCAATCGCTACAGCACAATTTGAGCCACTTACGGCTTTAATTGCTTTGTTTTATTTTTGCGTTTCAGGCAAAACTACATAACACTTAAAGACACTACGGGCATGTAAATGGAGAACGAAATTATAGTTATACCGAATCTCCTACACACAATACCAAGGTTACCAACTTTGGTCAGCTGGCCGGAGTGAGACGTTCAATTCCCGTAAGATTTCTTTGCGCCAGCCTGAGAGTCTGAAAACACGTCACACCAGATGCATGAGAGATGGAAACCTGGGATATTCAGTCGAATCAGATCAAATATGATGCTAAGTTAGTACTAAGTTAAAATATGTTCCGCACTTGTAACATGCACCCATGATTTGGAACAGCAGCATACCTGTCAAGGTTTGGATTTGAAAATAAAGGAAATTTTCCGGCACCCGCCGTGAGCCATCCCACCACCGCAACCAGGCTCCAGTATCCCTTACATTTTAAGACAGGAAATATAAAATAATATAAATTATATAAAATATAATATAAATATAAATATATAAAATATATAAAATAAATTTTTGGCCACAACCGGGATTCGAACCCCGGTCTCCCGTGTGAAAGGCGGCGATCTTACCACTACACTATCCAGCAACTATATAATATAAGGGAGATTTACGGGAAAATACTAATACGGGAGGACGGCGGGAAAGAGAAGTAAAATACGGTAGTTTCCCGGCCAAAACGGGAGACTTGACAGCCTGAGATGGCTGTCTCTGGCCACGCCCCCTACAGTCGGTCCGGCCCCTGGCTTTTCCAGCGTGTTCGCGAAAACGACTTCATTATTTATCTGATTGATTTATCGACAGACCATCATACTTTTTAGACGTTATAATAACAACACTCTATTGATCCCCCTCTTACTGTCCATGATACACAATGACGAGACACATGTTCACTAATGACGAGAACTATTCTATTTTTCATGCCGGGTCCTTCAAATCTTACATTTACAAATCTTGTTCTTGTTCTCTGCTCGTTCCCGTAGATATATATTATTATACGGAGATTTACGGAGTCTTCAAAGACGGTCCAGCTCAAGGATCACTGTTGCTGTGGTGTAGATCAGCTGATCTGTAGTAGTCTTCTACGTACATCTTCTAGTAGACCTTCTGAGGGTACTTCACGCATTCTTGGTCGGAGGGTCCAGGTTTCCAGCTTAGCTTATTTCTTATTTCTCAGGTCAGCTGCTCTTGTATTCAGCCTACTAATATATATGGGGCTTGGTACCCAATCTCGGAATGTGGGGATGATGATATCTCCCCCCTGACCTGTCGTCCTGGCTCCCCCTTGTCGTAGCAATCGTGTTGTACCTCATCAATCTCTAGTTGTGATAGCAGTTGTTTCTGGCCACAACCGGGATTCGAACCCCGGTCTCCCGTGTGAAAGGCGGCGATCTTACCACTACACTATCCAGCAACTATATAATTCAATATATAAAAAATATAATATAAATATAATATAAATATATAAAATATATAAAATATATTTTTGGCCACAACCGGGATTCGAACCCCGGTCTCCCGTGTGAAAGGCGGCGATCTTACCACTACACTATCCAGCAACTATATAATATAAGGGAGATTTACGGGAAAATACTAATACGGGAGGACGGCGCGAAAGAGAAGTAAAATACGGTAGTTTCCCGGCCAAAACGGGAGACTTGACAGCCTGAGATGGCTTTTCCAGCGAAAACGACTTCATTATTTATCTGATTGATTTATCGACAGACCATCATACTTTTTAGACGTTATAATAACAACACTCTATTGATCCCCCTCTTACTGTCCATGATACACAATGACGAGACACATGTTCACTAATGACGAGAACTATTCTATTTTTCATGCCGGGTCCTTCAAATCTTACATTTACAAATCTTGTTCTTGTTCTCTGCTCGTTCCCGTAGATATATATTATTATACGGAGATTTACGGAGTCTTCAAAGACGGTCCAGCTCAAGGATCACTGTTGCTGTGGTGTAGATCAGCTGATCTGTAGTAGTCTTCTACGTACATCTTCTAGTAGACCTTCTGAGGGTACTTCACGCATTCTTGGTCGGAGGGTCCAGGTTTCCAGCTTAGCTTATTTCTTATTTCTCAGGTCAGCTGCTCTTGTATTCAGCCTACTAATATATATGGGGCTTGGTACCCAATCTCGGAATGTGGGGATGATGATATCTCCCCCCTGACCTGTCGTCCTGGCTCCCCCTTGTCGTAGCAATCGTGTTGTACCTCATCAATCTCTAGTTGTGATAGCAGTTGTTTCTGGCCACAACCGGGATTCGAACCCCGGTCTCCCGTGTGAAAGGCGGCGATCTTACCACTACACTATCCAGCAACTATATAATACAATATATAAAAAATATAATATAAATATAATATAAATATATAAAATATATAAAATATATTTTTGGCCACAACCGGGATTCGAACCCCGGTCTCCCGTGTGAAAGGCGGCGATCTTACCACTACACTATCCAGCAACTATATAATATAAGGGAGATTTACGGGAAAATACTAATACGGGAGGACGGCGGGAAAGAGAAGTAAAATACGGTAGTTTCCCGGCCAAAACGGGAGACTTGACAGCCTGAGATGGCTGTCTCTGGCCACGCCCCCTACAGTCGGTCCGGCCCCTGGCTTTTCCAGCGTGTTCGCGAAAACGACTTCATTATTTATCTGATTGATTTATCGACAGACCATCATACTTTTTAGACGTTATAATAACAACACTCTATTGATCCCCCTCTTACTGTCCATGATACACAATGACGAGACACATGTTCACTAATGACGAGAACTATTCTATTTTTCATGCCGGGTCCTTCAAATCTTACATTTACAAATCTTGTTCTTGTTCTCTGCTCGTTCCCGTAGATATATATTATTATACGGAGATTTACGGAGTCTTCAAAGACGGTCCAGCTCAAGGATCACTGTTGCTGTGGTGTAGATCAGCTGATCTGTAGTAGTCTTCTACGTACATCTTCTAGTAGACCTTCTGAGGGTACTTCACGCATTCTTGGTCGGAGGGTCCAGGTTTCCAGCTTAGCTTATTTCTTATTTCTCAGGTCAGCTGCTCTTGTATTCAGCCTACTAATATATATGGGGCTTGGTACCCAATCTCGGAATGTGGGGATGATGATATCTCCCCCCTGACCTGTCGTCCTGGCTCCCCCTTGTCGTAGCAATCGTGTTGTACCTCATCAATGTAGGGAGCCGCCCACTGGCCAATCCAATGGCGCAGCCGAAGGCTGTGAATGCGTGTTGGTCCTTCCAAGCGCTCCTGGGAATTACTTACCCTTTTTAATATACAAGATATTCTTTTAGACACACATCTGACTCCATTTTATTAATGACCTTATTTCAGTATATTGTAGTCATGACGTTTATGTTGTTCGGATTACTTCGGGACTCTCCTTTAGATTACCAACTCTAGTTTACCCCTGACGAAGGAGTCCGCCAGATTCGCCTCGGCCGACAGGGCGATCCGTGGGCTTGTTCCACAGGGTTTGTCTTAGATGCACGGAAATCGGCACCATTTAAGACAATGTCAGCCTCTGATTATTCGGGTCCCTCGACCTATATAATTTCCCAAAGGCCCAGTGTCTGCCAATTACTGAGCATGTGGGTGCCTCGGAGATTAAGCCGATGTTTACCCGAACCACACGTACATCCACCTCAGAGGCTCAGCCGGGGGCAGCCCATATCATAACATGTGTCAACCTCAGCGGCTGTGACGGCGCACCTTTTGTTGCGGTAGTTTGTACGAGGTTTTACTTTGGGCTCGTCTCAGGGACTCCGCCGATGCCGCCCATTGTCTTACCATGTGAGCGTCTCAGGGACTATGCCCGGTGCCTAGGAACATAGTGTGTACGCCCCTCAGAGGGCAGACCGGTACCTTTCATCAGCATGTGTTGACCTCAGAGGTTAAGTCGGCCCGTAACTGAGCGTGTGCGAACTCCAGAGGTGCGGTTTTGGTATCCACCTAACTTAACTTGGGCAGTCGAGTTTGGGACCCGGATAAAGGGGATTTAACCCAGAGGCTGCAAGATAGTATTTATCACTTTAGTCCTAATCAGGATAGAAGTCCAATCTGGAAAGTTTATAAAGAAGTTAGCAAATCAGACAGTCATGAAGTAATCAAGACAACATTTATTAAACATATTACAATATATAATTATTGACATGTGGCCACATACTTGTAAATACATTTGGACAAATACAATATTAAACAATCACATTCCTCAGCTGAGAGTGCACAAAGTTCTGCGGAAAGTATCTGACTACAGATGGACTTTCACGCAGTTCTCTGTGGGAGCTCTGATTACAGAGTAACTCCCCGAATCCTTCTGAGGCCCTTCCTTAAGTATCCAAACCAGGTGATGGCATGTCTCTGAAGACTGACCAATTTCGGTCAACGGTTAATTTTAGGGGCATTGTTGGCCTTGGTTCTCAAGTCCTCAGCCAATCAGATCACTTTAGGGGGTGGTCGTAATTCCCTTGTTCTGCCATGTGAGAGGCTCTCTCAGTTTGGTGGGTTTAGCCGAAGTTTCTATAGTTCTCTTAGGGAAAACTATACTGCCTTAAATCTGAGTGTATAACACTCGCCGTCTCATGCCTATTCAAACGAGACCAAACATGCGTGTATTTGTCCCTAACATCTATGTGTGGTGAGTTATCCTATTTCTAGTGGAAAAGGTGTCTGTGTCTGGGGACTGACAGCTGTTGTTGCTGTGGTTTGACTGTGGAACTCCGGCCACTCCAGGGGGTGAAAGGTCTTGCTTTTTCTGTATTGCTCCAGTTATTCTCAGGAGCCGGCAGGGCTTTGCCTTCCTTAAAAGGGATGGTTTGATGCGTGGAGTCCAATCTTGCCTGGGCCAGTGGATCCTTTTCTTGGAGCTCTGAGATGGACTGATGCAGGCTGATCAGAGTTGGGGCCTGCAGGACCTATAAGTTTTATGTCCTTACATCAATCTCTAGTTGTGATAGCAGTTGTTTCTGGCCACAACCGGGATTCGAACCCCGGTCTCCCGTGCGAAAGGCGGCGATCTTACCACTACACTATCCAGCAACTATATAATACAATATATAAAAAATATAATATAAATATATAAAATATATAAAATATATAAAATATATTTTTGGCCACAACCGGGATTCGAACCCCGGTCTCCCGTGTGAAAGGCGGCGATCTTACCACTACACTATCCAGCAACTATATAATATAAGGGAGATTTACGGGAAAATACTAATACGGGAGGACGGCGCGAAAGAGAAGTAAAATACGGTAGTTTCCCGGCCAAAACGGGAGACTTGACAGCCTGAGATGGCTTTTCCAGCGAAAACGACTTCATTATTTATCTGATTGATTTATCGACAGACCATCATACTTTTTAGACGTTATAATAACAACACTCTATTGATCCCCCTCTTACTGTCCATGATACACAATGACGAGACACATGTTCACTAATGACGAGAACTATTCTATTTTTCATGCCGGGTCCTTCAAATCTTACATTTACAAATCTTGTTCTTGTTCTCTGCTCGTTCCCGTAGATATATATTATTATACGGAGATTTACGGAGTCTTCAAAGACGGTCCAGCTCAAGGATCACTGTTGCTGTGGTGTAGATCAGCTGATCTGTAGTAGTCTTCTACGTACATCTTCTAGTAGACCTTCTGAGGGTACTTCACGCATTCTTGGTCGGAGGGTCCAGGTTTCCAGCTTAGCTTATTTCTTATTTCTCAGGTCAGCTGCTCTTGTATTCAGCCTACTAATATATATGGGGCTTGGTACCCAATCTCGGAATGTGGGGATGATGATATCTCCCCCCTGACCTGTCGTCCTGGCTCCCCCTTGTCGTAGCAATCGTGTTGTACCTCATCAATCTCTAGTTGTGATAGCAGTTGTTTCTGGCCACAACCGGGATTCGAACCCCGGTCTCCCGTGTGAAAGGCGGCGATCTTACCACTACACTATCCAGCAACTATATAATATAAGGGAGATTTACGGGAAAATACTAATACGGGAGGACGGCGGGAAAGAGAAGTAAAATACGGTAGTTTCCCGGCCAAAACGGGAGACTTGACAGCCTGAGATGGCTGTCTCTGGCCACGCCCCCTACAGTCGGTCCGGCCCCTGGCTTTTCCAGCGTGTTCGCGAAAACGACTTCATTTATTTTCTTATTGATTTATCGACAGACCATCATACTTTTTAGACGTTATAATAACAACACTCTATTGATCCCCAAAGAGAGAAATTCTCTCCTTGCCTGCCCCCTCTTACTGTCCATGATACACAAGCACATATGTAGAAAAACGTCAGCTTGGAAGCCAAGGCTGGACTTAACCTACTCTATTCTGGTATTCTGTTCTCCCAAGTAAGGCGTGGGTTCGAATCCAACTTCCGACAAAAGTTCTTCAATCGCTACAGCACAATTTGAGCCACTTACGGCTTTAATTGCTTTGTTTTATTTTTGCGTTTCAGGCAAAACTACATAACACTTAAAGACACTACGGGCATGTAAATGGAGAACGAAATTATAGTTATACCGAATCTCCTACACACAATACCAAGGTTACCAACTTTGGTCAGCTGGCCGGAGTGAGACGTTCAATTCCCGTAAGATTTCTTTGCGCCAGCCTGAGAGTCTGAAAACACGTCACACCAGATGCATGAGAGATGGAAACCTGGGATATTCAGTCGAATCAGATCAAATATGATGCTAAGTTAGTACTAAGTTAAAATATGTTCCGCACTTGTAACATGCACCCATGATTTGGAACAGCAGCATACCTGTCAAGGTTTGGATTTGAAAATAAAGGAAATTTTCCGGCACCCGCCGTGAGCCATCCCACCACCGCAACCAGGCTCCAGTATCAACAACAACAAACAAACAAATTTATTTTTATATAGCGCATTATCACAACATTACATTGTCTCAAAGCGCTTTACAGTATCCTCACCCAAAGCCCCCAGTGAGTAAGCCATAGGCGACAGTGGCAAGGAAAAACTCCCTAGAAGGAAGAAACCTTGAGAGGGACCAGACTCAAAGGGGAAGCCCATCCTCCAGGGGCCGGCAGGGATAGTCAAATAGAGAGAGGAGAGCAAGGAAGATAAGCCAATGCCGAAGCCGAGTCTTCTTCCAATTGCCAGGCAACCAGAGGTAAGGCAGCGGGTCATACATGGAAGATCAGAACGGCGAGCTGGATGCAGGGACGTCACTGGTGGTGGTCGGGTGTGCTGGATATCTTGATAGATTGAGGTCTCCAGGCATCACCCCCAGGAGGAGTAGGGGAAATAAAATGTACAATTAGGCATAGTAGAGGAGGCTATTGGCAGTGCTAAAAGCTAGGTGAGTACAATATGAAGTGCAATCTGCAAGCTCCGGCAGATATGGCTATGGCAGCATCAGTAGGAGGGAGAGGCAAGTGGGAATGCCGGCATGGGGAGTCCCTGAAATGTCAGCACTCCAGTTCCACAAGAGATTGCAAAGCTAGAGTGACAGCACTGACAATCCAGTTCATCCAAAGCCAATGGCACCGATCCCCACCCAGCTCTACACCTCACACTACAGGTCTGCCTGGGAGTGAAGAGTTAGCTAGGGCTAGAACTAGTGTCCCTATACGCTAAACTAAACAGGTGTGTTTTTAGTCTGGACTTGAGTTTTTAGTCTGGACAGAGCACGTTACTGACACACACATCTTCTTCGCAATGTTGCACACCTCTTTAAAATTTGCCTTTGTGATCTCCGATTGCCTCAATCGGACATCATTAGTGCCGACGTGGATAACTATCTGAGAGTATTTACGTTTACTTTTAGCCAGCACTTTTAAATTTGCCGAGATGTCGGTCGCTCTGGCACCCGGGAGACAATTTACAATGGTCGCTGGAGTCGCTACTCTCACGTTTCTTAGAATAGAATCACCAATTATTAGAGCACTTTCAACAGGCGTCTCAGTGGGAGTTTCACTGAGTGGGGAGAACCTGTTGGAAACGCGGATAGGCGAATGGTGCCGGTGTAAGTTTGGTTTGGATTTGCGACTATGCCGCCGGGTCGTCACCCACTCGCCTTGCTGCGAAGGCTCTGCTGCCGGAGCAGGGGGAGACTTACTGGCTATCGCGGACATATCCGGAGCCGCTAATACTGAGTCAATAAAACTCTCATTCTCCTGAATGTTATGTAACGTCCGGATACGTCCCTCTAACACTACAATCTTCTCCGTCAGTCTAGCGACTAACTGACACTTCTCACATGTATAAATACCGCTAATGACTGGAGAAGAATAGCTAAACATATTACACTCAGAACACGGAACAGTAGACATGGCGTTGTACTTACGTAAACTGAGGCTGTAAGGCTGGAAGCACCTTCTTAATTGAACGAAGATCGTGGGTCGGTACTTGCGTAGGTGATTAATCCGTCGGGGTCTGGGAAATTTTATTTATTTATTTTGGAGGATTATTAATCTTGCGAAGCTTTTTCCCAATGACTTAACTCGAATTATTATTTAGGTGATATCTATGGTTTCAAAGTTCGCGCGCTAGCAGTCAGTATCACTCTCGCAGGAAACAGGAAACAACGGAAATGACCATGTGTATCCCTTACATTTTAAGACAGGAAATATAAAATAATATAAATTATATAAAATATAATATAAATATAAATATATAAAATATATAAAATATAAAATAACCATTTGTCATTTATTTTCTATTAATTTTTCATGTTCACTCATGCGGCTCTGTCATTCACTAATGACTTGGATTTTTCATGCCGACTGACATCGTTCCTTCCCCGTGGGAGACAAATCTTACAGAACGCGTGACCCATCCTGCTCCTCTTCAGGAAAGTAAATTCGTCATCTTCGTCATCACCCCTTAAAACAATTACTGAAGCGAGACGGCGCACGCGTTACGGCGACAGATTTAAATTGTGAGTGCACTATATCTCGTCGCAAATGGTGCTTAACCACGGCGGGTCTCAAGCACAGGAGACTCCCAATTTCTAAATGACACACACTTGGCTCACAGCGCAAAGTTGTGTTAAACTTGCTTTGTCTAAAGCAGGCACACACATACGAGTATGATCCTGATAGGTAACTAAGCTATCGGTCTTATGTCCAAGCGCAACATAATTTAGGTTAGAACCTCATAACAAGTATTCCCGTTCGCTAATAGAGAGATCTCTCCCAGGATATATAGAAACGGAGACACTCGTCCGAATTGAACCTGGAAACAAAGCGCTACATCTGAGAATCTCGTCAGACATAGGGTTAAAGTTTACTGCAGTTTAATACGAAAGAACTACAATGAAATCACCGAAAATAAAACAAAATAATATAACTACTAATAATAGAAATAAAAATAACTATAATAAGCCCATATGATCCCGCTTAAATGCCTTCAGATTGCCATGAGTGCGACTTTTGCAACCAGTTGACAGTAGCGCTTCTTCACTGCACGTTCGGTCATAAAAAGTTTAAATTGTGTGCTCAGAATAAGTTTAAACCTTGTGCCTTGTGATTATTAACCAATTTTTATGCTGAATGGTCGGCTCAAACTCAATTGCGAAACACCGTGAGTCTGTTAATGTGTGACTTAAATGGAACTCATTAATAACCAGTATCACGTAATAACCTGGGTTAGAATAGAAGGCTTGTCCAACGAGCTGCGTCACCAGGTAATGTAAACGATCGGTAGCGAAGCTCCCCTCACGGCCAATGAGAGAGAGTCTCGCGATATTTCAGGCGAATTTGAGGTTTCAGAGCGTAGATCGCACAGGCAGGGATTCTTGTGAGCACTCAATGAACGGAGGCTGAAGTTGTGTAAAAGACATGCATTTATTCCTATAACTAACATAAGACAGACATTACACCTAACAAACAATAAACACGAAATAACGGAGTGGACACAAACAATGTAATCATGAAAATGCAATGACCAGATTTAAAATGAGTAACCTTAAAAGGGAAAATACTGTTCTGCAAAGCAAGCAATTTGTGGAAATACTGTCCTAAAGTAATATAGCAGGTGAATAGGAGTTTAGGTTGTTATAAATGAAAGGAAGTTTGTTTACTTGGTTGCAGAGTGGGGGGGGGGGGGTCTTGGCAGTTGGTTGCGGAGGCTGATGAGCTGATGGGTGATGGCACTCAGGGAGGCGCGGTGTTTGCAGCGGTTGTTGGAGTGGAGCCCCTCTGATTCCCTCTCCTGGTGAAGCTTGGGCTTGGTTGCAGTTCTCTGTCCAGCTGGGTCTTCACTGATAGGCTTCAGGAGGGCTTCTTGTGGGCTTCTCTTCTCTTGGGCTGATGTTCTCTGCCTCTCTTCGTGCTGATGGTCTTTTGTTTTCTCCTCCCTTCTGTTTCTCCTCTCCTGGCTTTGTTCTGAGGTGCCAGGTTTTATAGTGTAAAGTTCGTGAATAGGAGTGACCAGGAATTCGACTCCTGGACCAATGGCTGACCATCCATTTGGCGGGCTTTCGGAAGGGGGTCTGTATCAGTCCTTTTGAGATTTATGACCAGAGTGATTTCCCTTGTATTGATGATTTTCGTTAGGCTGGTGTAACTTTTGATATATTCACTTTCGTGGTAACCACTGACCAGATTTGGAAACTGGAGTGATTTTCCATCGGTTTGATACCAAACATGCCATAGCAGCCTAGCGGTTCACACCTCATACCATCTGTAATGATTAATTAATGATTACTTATATTATGTCGTTATGTTATATTACTCACACCTTATTTTATGCCTCACAATCTATATAATTGTAAATATACTGTGTAGCTGCTGGCGCGTTCCAAACTAAATCTCATTGTACTTACAATGTCAATAAAAACATCCATCCATCCATCTAGGCAGGCCAGTGTCGCCTCCATCCTTCCTGAAGTCAGTGATTCCTTTGTCTTTGTGCTGTTTAGTGCCAAATTGTTTGCTGAACTCCAACCTATCAGTTTCTGGACCTCATCTCTGTAAGCTGACTCATAAGAACCAAAGAGATTTACAAATGAGAGGAGGCCATTCGGCCCATCAAGCTCCTTTGAGGAGAACTTAGCTAATAGCTCAAAAATCTTATCTAGCTCTGATTTAAAAGAACCCAGGGTTTTAGCTTGTGTTACAATAACAGGAAGACTATTCCATACTCTAACTACACGCTGTGTACAGAAATGCTTCATCAAATTCGTTTTAAAATGTTCTCCAGCTAATTTCCACTTATGGCCACGAGTTCTGGTATTTAAACTAACATTGAAATAGCCATTTGGCTGAACAGCATCCAGACCTGTTAGAATCTTAAACACCTGGATTATGTCCCCCCTTAGTCTCCTTTGCTCGAGGCTAAACAGATTCAGCTCAGCTAACCTCTCCTCATTAGACATTCCTCTAAGACCAGGAATCATTCTCGTTGCCCTACGTTGCACCTTTTCCAAGGCAGCAATGTCCTTCTTAAGGTATGGTAACCAAACCCGCACACAATATTCTAGGTGGGGTCTTACCAAGGAATTATATTATCGTAGCATCACTTGCCTTGTCTTAAACTCCACACACCTAGAGATGCAATGTGCCTTCTCGCGTGGTGTTCCTGCAGAGGGAGTCTGTGAGTGCTGGAGATTGGGGGAGGGGGCAGTGTGGCTATGTCTGCTCTGTGTTCCTCCAGACGAGCAAAGAAGCTGTTTAGCTCCTTTGCTAAAAGGGCGTTGCTGTTAACAGTGACGGTGTTGTTGCCTTTGAAGTTTGTAATGTGTTGTATTCCCTGCCACACCCACTGTGGGTTGTTGTATGTGAAGTAGACCTCTATTTTCTGTTTCTCTGCCTGCCTGGCAACCTTGATGCCCCTATTCAGGTTAGCTCTGGCTGCACTCTGTGTTCTTGACTGCGCTGTCTTGTCCTGTAGTATTGTATTGTTGCTCTTGTGTTTATCTTGCACTTTCTCCCTCTGTTTGTGCTCCTTTCACTCTGTATAGTTCTATCTTGCCTGCACTTGTGTCATCTTGTGTTGTTTCTGTTTTTCTTCTTTGTGTTGCACCGTGGTCCAGGAGGAACAATGTTTCCTTTCACTGTGTACTGTGTATATTGCTGAAATAACAATAAACCCACTTGACCACCTGCCTCAATTCATCCTGAAGAGTTTTCCAATGTTGTTCAAAGGTCTGTTTGTTTCGAGTGAAGGACACGCCCCTGGACGTGCTGGATAAGGGGACCACAGATCAGTGTCCTCAGTCCTGCTTCTCCCTTCAAAGCTGAGAGGAAGATGACCCGCCTGCTGCTTCTGGTTTTGGCTTATGGAGCTCTGCTTATCTCCACAGAGGCCCAGCAAGATTACCACAGTCTCCCTGCACTCACAAGACGGCCATTAAACTCGCAGTCGAAAATGCTCATCAAGGAACCCGTCAGCACATGAATTTCTATAACATCCAGGGCCGTCCGAAGGTAACTGCTGAGAAAGTGTTTACAAAAGTGTGAAACTTTCATCATCTGCAAGCTGAACTAATGAGTATCACATTGATTTTGATGTTTTAATTTCAATGCATATGATGCTTAATGTCTCTTCACAATGAAAGTGATGGTTGTATATCTCAGCCCTGGTCAATTTTACCTTCTCACAGTTTCTCTCTGAATCTGCTGCAGTCAAGTCTGTGACAGTTTGCCATTTTTTGGGTGATTATTGTTTGTTATATTGCCTTTAAAACAGTTGTAGGCAATTTTGTATATAACGTGTTTATGTGATTTAGATCAGCAGTGAATACATTGACATTGAGATTCTCTTGAGAGCAACAAAATGTCCAAAGTCAACTGCAACAGACCATCGGGCTGACTGTATTTTCATGGACAAGAGGGTAAGTAAAGAGTCACTGTGACTGTGAGCATTGGACATATCAGTTAGCAAATTAATTTAGGTTCATGTTAACTTTTTTGATGCCCTGCGGGGGAAAGTTAGCCAACAATAAAGTAACAAATACATAGGTGGCCTCAAAGAGCCAGTTCCTTCACCTTATTCTCAAATTTTAGTAGGTTTACAGGCTTAAAGGCTGGATTACCAGGCAGAAGCAAATGCTAATCATCTGAGGGGTGACCTGTAGATTATGCTTCGAGCTATGAACCCTAGCTGGCCTTATTTAAAGACCTGTGGGCTGTACTACAAAGCGGGTTTTACATACCCAGAGTTAACTCAATCGAGCCAGGTTAACTAAAACTCATTGTTGAAATCAGCCTTAAATGGCAGTGTGGTGTTTTGTGGTGAAAGGGCAGGACTTAACTCTTGTTTTAATTAGAAAGCCAGTAATTAAACCTGGTCAGAGCAGGGTAGATGTGCAGTGTGAATTACCCTTTAAATTTACCTCTTTAAATAGTGAACTACAGGACCACTTAGCTTGATCGGAGGACAGTATTTTAATACAGAGCAGTGTTCAGTTAAACGGGATTTGTTGTTCATACTTTTAGATGAACTTGCTTTGTATAATATAGCCTTATGGTGACCCTGCTTTGGAAGCTCTTTCCTCTAAAATTGTTCTGTGTCATTAAACCCTGCACTCCAGCAGCTCTGCCTTAAATCATTAGATATATCTTTACTACACCTTCTCTCACTGTATTTATTGCCCACCACTCTTTAAATACTGTTTTTGTGTGTCTGTGTGTTTTTGCAGCCATTCATTAACTGTAGAGTTTGCAGCAGACGGTCTGGTAATGATCTTACACATCCATCAAATGACTGTGTACCAAACAAGAAAGTGGATGAAGTAAGTGTAGAGAGTCTTAGCATTATGGAAATGTAACAGGTGTGTGAATTGTGTCTAAACATGTGGTTAAACTTTGATTGTGTTTGTACATGCAAAAATTTGATCAGAGTACTGTTTATTAATGACAATGTTACTTTTAATCTGAACAACAGTGGCAGCACCAAGGAAAAGCTTGGGGGGGGGGGCTCTAGCTCCTCCTCCAATGACCATAGTACCCCCACAGCACCCCCAAAATATTGGTTTCATTTTTTCTTTAACTATCTGTAAAATCTGTATATTGTGTAAGACATTTTTGCGGTTTTTACAGCATACTTGTAGTGTATTTTTTCTTCAAAGTACACATAGAGGCTCTGTGAGCTAGACGTTAGAATTTCATATTTTATCCTATTTTATCCATGCTGTAGCTTATCGTGCTGTGTGCTTCTATACACCATCTACATAAGCTGAAAAGCTAAAGCACCCGGTCTAAATAATCTCACTCCCCTATAGCACCTGTAGCATTAAGTCACTGGCGCTGCCACTGCTGAATAAACGACTCCAATCTGACTAAACCGCTTAACTTTTCCTCCCCATGTTACATTTCAGGACAAACGACGTAATATGTGTCCTTCTGATAAACCTCTTCTCAGACCTAAAACTGCCTTGGCTTCCAAGGACACTAAAGAAGCTGAAGGAGACCGTCTGGCTGTTTCTGATGGCTGATGGTCCTGCAATGTGGACCAGAGGAGGAAACTGGGAGGGAAAATGCTTTGCTTTATATCATGCCCACCCAAAGCCCCCAGTGAGTAAGCCATAGGCGCCGATAGCATGGAAAAACTCCCAAGAAGGAAGAAACCTTGGGAGGGACCAAACTCAAAGGGGGAGCCCATCCTCCTGGGGCCGGCAAAGTGTAGGTGCAGGATCACAAAAGAACTTGACGAGAGAAACGAGAGAATTCGACTGTCCCTCACAAAAACTGTAAAGTTTTAGTGGCTAAATTGCTTTTTCTATGCCTTTTCAAACAGGAGGAGATTTGTTTGGCTATACGTAGAAATTTTCTATACAATTTAGACAGCACAGAATCATTAACCTACTTTAATGCATTTATTAATACAACCACATATTTCACACATTTTGACATCAGTCATGCAGTGAAGATACAGTCTCTTTATTTCTTGACGCCAACCCTCCCCATTAATCCGGGCTTGGGACCGACACCTAGTTGAGCTGGCTTTCTCCCTTAAGTGGCTGGGTTAGGCTAAACTATGTACATATTTATGAAGACTACTATAAATTTATAAAGACCTCCCTAAATATGTAGTCTAACAAAACGCAGTTTAAAGAAGGTAGCCTACCTGGTAAACAAAGAAATTAAAAGGCCCACAGCATATAATCGGGCTATATCCAAGCAGTTTTTAAGAACGTAACCTACATGGCGAAATTGAATTACTTTCTGGACCAACAAACGCAACCAGACATGAACATTATGCACCTTCCTAGTCTTGATGTATGTCGTCATACAGATGAGGACGTTAAGGCAGCCTTTAGGTCCGACCCATCATGCACTGCAGTTTTTTGCAAATTCCTCAGATGGAAAACCATTAAATACCTCTTCTATTACCTTATATTACCTTATATTCATGTAATAAATATACAAATATCAATTAGTTGGAAATCAGCCAGACAGACGTAATTACTACAAATGGTTTCCACTGTATTTGTGACTCTGAGTGCCGCAGGCTTGGATGCAGTGCCGCACCATTTTGTAAGTAAATTAATAAATATTAATGAGACATCACCTACCACCCTGCAAAAAAGAAATTTGCCGCTCGTCCCCCTGCACATGAACCAACATGGCTGTGTCAACCAGCGGAGCTCCGGAGCCTCTGGAGAAACACGCGGCAAAAAAGGCTCGCATACGGTCTTCCAGAGTTTGGGAATACTTCAGTCATGACACCTTTTCTGCGCCTCTACTGTAGCTGGCGTTAATGACGCTGTTTCAGCCATTTTATATTTTCTGTTTACTTATTCTGTCATGTAAGACTGAGACAAATTATCGTTTACGACTATTCTTACACACTGTAGCCTGACTTGCTGACTTAAGTAAGCTTAACTATAAGCTACCTTTGCTAGTGTTTGTGAATAACATGTTTCTCTAGTTATGAAATTATTCCATGTTTTAGCATCTGTTTCAACATTAAAGTCAAATTGGTATATTGAAATATGTAAAAACTATTGAACTATTAGCTTAAGTCTAACATAGAAAATCCTACTGAATCTCTTAAGATTTTCCTTTTTTGTTAATGCACTAATGTTTAAGAAGTGTCTTAAATTGAATTTCAGATTTGTGTGTGGGTGGGAGTGGGTGAATTGTATTAAATTCATACATTCATTCTTTTGGCTCAGACATTACTGACCTAAAACAAATTGAGGCATTGGGTAAGTGCTTAAATTAGCTACTAAATGGCAAAAAATATTCTAAATATCACATTTTCCATTCTTCGGTATAATTTTAATGAATCACCTATGCTGCCAAACATTAACGCATAGATTGTCACAACACTCTATGTTTTAGTTCTTCTTTATGTGTATAGGACGGTGTGATGGTTCTGGTGGTGGGTGTGGCCGACGCTGCTCGCGATGTTTGGCTATGCTGCAGTCCCAGGGACCAAGTTGGAACACATTTCCACCTTCAAGCTTAGGTGGAAAAACGGCACCGAGACCCAGCAGCAGGACAACTTCTTGTCCAGACAACCAGCCCTGCTTCATCATTGAAGTAAGCCCTGTGAACAGGAGCGAGATGTACTTCTGCAGTGGATGTTATAGCGGAAAGAACATCCCCATCCTCACGTCTGCCGGAGTGCCCCCTCAAGTGGGTGTGTGACTTAACTCGATGGATGAATTGGACAGAATGTACTGTTACTAGAGGTCGACCGATATGGGTTTTTCAAGTCAAGGGTCAGGCGATGGCCGATATATGCTGCTGATTTTTTTTGGCCGATAATTGGACGTTTTCCCCTCTATTTGCATGGTAAAATATCACACTAATAATAACAAACGATACACAAAATTTCTCAATTTAGCATTTATTGAATACTCAACTTGGAAACAATAACACATTTATAAACAATAAAAATAGCAGCATCAGAATCTCTGTTAGTGCACAATATAGCAGCAAACTCCTCATGTTTGACGGAAGGAAATTTGTAAACAATACAAAAAGGAATAAGCATGTTATCTTTAGTTGTAATCCCACTTCCAGTCCCTGAGTCTTACTCACCACACTCATACTTCACAGCAAACAGACAGCAGTTAATTAACCAGAAGAGAAAAATGCAAAAACACAACAGAACTTGTAAATAATAACAAACTAATAGACAATAAAAATAGCAGCATCAGAATCTCTATTAGTGCCAAATATAGCAGCAAACTCCTCATGTCTGACGGAAGGAAAATTTGTAAATACACAAAGGAATGAGCACATCTTCAGTTTTAATCCCATTTCCAGTCCCTGAGTCTTCCTCATCCCACAAGCAGGCAAGGCATGTCACCCCGGTTGTGTGACACTTATTTTATATAATAAAATAAGTGCCCCCTGCGGCCCCAGAGCCCGAGCAGCCGTCTCCGCTGCCTGCAGCTACCGCGCCCACGTCCGAGGCGCTTTCCCTGCCTGCAGCTCCCGGGCAGGCGCCCCCTCTGCAGCCTGCAGCTCCAGTCCCTGGCCCCACTCCAGTCCCTTCTCCCCCTGTGACTCTGGTACCCTCACCCCGACGAGCCCGACCCCGGCCGCAGGTCCTTATGTCTGTGTCCCATAAGGGGAGAGGACACAGACGCACGGCTGGGGTCCCACCCGCCCAGCCCCCTGGCTCGCCCTCCCTCGCCGGCGCTAGGGCTTGGTCGGCACCTGCGGGTCCTGGCCCTCCGGGTCGGCTGTCGTCTGCGGGTCCCCCTCCGCGGCCTCGTCGCCCTGCCTCGGTCCCTCCTCCGGCGTCTTATCGGTTGCCTGCGGGCCCCCCGACGGCGGCTCCTCATTCGCCTGCTGGTCCTCCCGCTCTGGCGTGTCGGAGGACGTCGCCGTCTGCTGCGGCTCCCCCTCTCTCCTTGCCCTCGCCAGGGTCCCTTCCAGCTCCTTCGTCCCCTTCCCTGGTCTCCCCTCCGACTCCCTCCTTCGTCCCTGCGTCTGTCCCTCACCCCGTCTCCTCGGCCCCTCCGGCTCCGGCCTCCCGGCCGCCTGCAGCCCTTCCGGCTGCCTCCCGTCGCCCGCTGGGTCTCCCTCGGGCTCCTCTTGGTTCCCCCTCCTTCTCTCCCTGGCCTCCCGTCTTTGTCCCTCCTGCCTCTGCTCCCCCTCGCTTTGTTCCTCCTGTCTCTGTCCCTCCTCTCTTTGTCCCTCGTCCCTCTGGCTTCTGCTCCTCTTTCCCCGATGTTCCCTTCGTTCACTCCCGGTCCTTTTGTCCTGCCTGTTCCCTCCGTGTCCCCCTTTCTGATCTGTTTCTCTGCCTTTCCTGTCTTATGTCAAGTCTTGTCCTGGCTCCTTCCCCTGTGCCAGTTCTGTCTGTCCGTTCTGTTCCCTGTCCCTCATTAATGAGGTTTTATATAGATATACATATATGCCCGGCTTGTCCGCTCCTCGTGTGTGCCACGCCCCCTGATTACCCACGTGTGCTTCCCTGATCGTCTCCTGCTTTGCCCGATTACTTTGATTAGTCATGACCTATTTTAAGTCCTGGTCTTACCTGTTTGCCCTGTCCGTCATTGTAGTTTGTCAATGCCTGCGTTCCGTCCTGCTCTACCCGCTCCGTTTCCCCGATTAAAGACCCGTTTTCACAAACACAAAAAAAACTATATGTATACATATACATACACTGAACAAAAATATAAACGCAACACTTTTGTTTTTGCTCCCATTTTTCATGAGATGGACTTAAAGATCTACAATTCATTCCAGATACACAATATTACCATTTCTCTCAAACATTTCTCACAAATCAGTCTAAATGTGTGATAGTGAGCACTTCTGCTTTGCTGAGATAATCCATCCCACCTCACAGGTGTGCCACATCAAGATGCTGATCTGACATCATGGGTAGTGCACAGGTGTACCTTATACTGCCCACAATAAAAGGCCACCCTGGAATGTGCAGTTTTGTCTCACAGCAAAATGCCACAGATGCCACAAGCATTGAGGGAGCGTGCAATTGGCATGCTGACAGCAGGAATGTCAACCAGATCTGTTGCTCGTGCATTGAGTGTTCATTTCTCAACCATAAGCCGTCTCCAAAGGCGTTTCAGAGAATATGGCAGTACATCCAACCGGCCTCACAACCGCAGACCACGTGTAACCACACCAGCCCAGGACCTCCACATCCAGCAGGTTCACCTCCAAGATCGTCTGAGACCAGCCACTCAGACAGATGATGCACGGCCCCATGTTGCAAGGATCTGTACACAGTTCTTGGAAGCTGAAAATGTCCCAGTTCTTGCATGGCCAGCATACTCACCGGACATGTCACCCGTTGAGCATGTTTGGGATGTGCTTGACCGGCGTATACGACAGCGTGTACCAGTTCCCACTAATATCCAACAACTTCGCACAGCCATTGAAGAGGAGTGGACCAACATTCCACAGGCCACAATTGACAATCTGATAAACTCTATGCGAAGAAGATGTGTTGCATTGTATGAGGCAAATGGTGGTCACACCAGATACTGACCGGTTCTGAGTCCCCAGACCCCCAATAAAGCAAAAAACTGCACATTCCAGGGTGGCCATTTATTGTGGGCAGTATAAGGTACACCTGTGCACTACCCATGATGTCAGATCAGCATCTTGATGTGGCACACCTGTGAGGTGGGATGGATTATCTCAGCAAAGCAGAAGTGCTCACTATCACACATTTAGACTGATTTGTGAGAAATGTTTGAGAGAAATGGTAATATTGTGTATCTGGAATGAATTGTAGGTCTTTAAGTCCATCTCATGAAAAATGGGAGCAGAAACAAGAGTGTTGCGTTTATATTTTTGTTCAGTATATATATTTATGGGTGTATCGAGACTAGATGGTCAGTATGGATAACTAAGGTGCACTAAAACTGGGTGAGCAGGCAAGGCATGTCACCCAGGTTGTGTGACAATTATTTTATATAAATGTATATATGTATATATATATTCCATCCACCATCCCTCCTTTACAGAGAACTGCGTTATTTTTATTGTCCATTACGAAAAAAATAAAAAAACTATATATATATATATATATATATATATATATACATATATATTTATGGGTGTATCGAGACTAGATGGTCATTATGGATAACTAAGGTGCACTAAAACTGGGTGAGCAGGCAAGGCATGTCACCCAGGTTGTGTGACAATTATTTTATATAAATGTATATATATATATATATATTCCATCCACCATCCCTCCTTTACGGAGAACTGCGTTATTTTTCTTTTCTATTGCTAATAAAAAAACTATATATATGTACATATATATATATATATATATATATATATATATATATATATATATATATATATATATATATGGGTGTATCGAGACTAGATGGTCAGTATGGATAACTAAGGTGCACTAAAATTGGGTGAGCAGGCAAGGCATGTCACCCAGGTTGTGTGACAATTATTTTATATATATGCATATACATATTCCATCCACCATCCCTCCTTTATGGAGAACTGCGTTATTTTTATTGTCTATTGCAAAAAAAAAACAGAAAAACTATATATATATATATATATATATATATATATATATATATATACATATATATTCATGGGTGTATCGAGACTAGATGGTCATTCTGGATAACTAAAGTGCACTAAAATTGGGTGAGCAGGGCAAGGCATGTCACCCAGGTTGTGTGACAATTATTTTATATAAATGTATATATATATATATATATATATATATATATATATATATAATATATATTCCATCCACCATCCCTCCTTTACGGAGAACTGCGTTATTTTTCTTTTTTATTGCTAATAAAAAAACTATATATATATACATATATATTTATGGGTGTATCGAGACTAGATGGTCATTATGAATAACTAAGGTGCACTAAAATTGGGTGAGCAGGCAAGGCATGTCACCCCGGTTGTGTGACAATTATTTTATATATATATTCCATCCACCATCCCTCCTTTACGGAGGACTGCTTTATTTTTAATATCCATTGCGAAAAAAAAAACACAAGAAAAAGAAAAAATATCTATATATATACATATATATATATATATATATATATATGGGTGTGTCGAGACTAGATGGTCAGTATGGATAACTAAAGTGCACTAAAATTGGGTGAGCAGGCAAGGCATGTCACCCAGGTTGTGTGACAATTATTTTATATAAATGTATATATATATATATATATATATATATATATATATATATATATATATATATTCCATCCACCATCCCTCCTTTACGGAGAACTGTGTTATTTTTCTTTTCTATTGCTAATAAAAAAACTATATATATGTACATATATATATATATATATATGGGTGTATCGAGACTAGTTGGTCATTATGGATAACTAAGTTGCACTAAAATTGGGTGAGCAGGCAAGGCATGACACCCAGGTTGTGTGACAATTATTTTATATATATGTATATATATATTCCATCCACCATCCCTCCTTTATGGAGAACTGCGCTATTTTTATTGTCTATTGCAAAAAAAAAAAAAAAAAAAAACAATACATATATATACATATATATTTATGGGTGTATCGAGACTAGATGGTCATTATGAATAACTAAGGTGCACTAAAATTGGGTGAGCAGGCAAGGCATGTCACCCCGGTTGTGTGACAATTATTTTATATATATATTCCATCCACCATCCCTCCTTTACGGAGAACTGCGTTATTTTTATTGTCCATTGCGAAAAAAAAAAAAACTATATATATACATATATATTTATGGGTGTATCGAGACTAGTTGGTCATTATGGATAACTAAGTTGCACTAAAATTGGGTGAGCAGGCAAGGCATGTCACCCAGGTTGTGTGACAATTATTTTATATATATGTATGTATATATTCCATCCACCATCCCTCCTTTACGGAGAACTGCGTTATTTTTCTTTTCTATTGCTAATAAAAAAACTATATATATGTACATATATATATATATATTTATGGGTGTATCGAGACTAGTTGGTCATTATGGATAACTAAGGTGCACTAAAATTGGGTGAGCAGGCAAGGCATGTCTCCCCAGTTGTGTGACAATTATTTTATATAAATGTATATATATATTCCCTCCACCACCCCTCCTTTACGGAGGACTGCTTTATTTTTAATATCCATTGCGAAAAAAAAACACAAGAAAAAGAAAAAATATCTATATATATACATATATATATATATATATATATATATATATATATGGGTGTGTCGAGACTAGATGGTCAGTATGGATAACTGAGGTGCACTAAAATTGGGTGAGCAGGCAAGGCATGTCACCCAGGTTGTGTGACAATTATTTTATATATATGCATATACATATTCCATCCACCATCCCTCCTTTACGGAGAACTGCGTTATTTTTATTGTCTATTTCAAAAAAAAAACAGAAAAACTATATATATATATATATATATATATATATATATATATATATATATATATATATATATATACATATATATTCATGGGTGTATCGAGACTAGATGGTCATTATGGATAACTAAAGTGCACTAAAATTGGGTGAGCAGGCAAGGCATGTCACCCAGGTTGTGTGACAATTATTTTATATAAATGTATATATATATATATATATTCCATCCACCATCCCTCCTTTACGGAGAACTGCGTTATTTTTCTTTTCTATTGCTAATAAAAAAACTATATATATATACATATATATTTATGGGTGTATCGAGACTAGATGGTCATTATGAATAACTAAGGTGCACTAAAATTGGGTGAGCAGGCAAGGCATGTCACCCCGGTTGTGTGACAATTATTTTATATATATATTCCATCCACCATCCCTCCTTTACGGAGGACTGCTTTATTTTTAATATCCATTGCGAAAAAAAAACACAAGAAAAAGAAAAAATATCTATATATATATACATATATATATATATATATATATATATATATATATGGGTGTGTCGAGACTAGATGGTCAGTATGGATAACTAAAGTGCACTAAAATTGGGTGAGCAGGCAAGGCATGTCACCCAGGTTGTGTGACAATTATTTTATATAAATGTATATATATATATATATATATATATATATATATATATATATATATATATATATATATATATATATATTCCATCCACCATCCCTCCTTTACGGAGAACTGCGTTATTTTTCTTTTCTATTGCTAATAAAAAAACTATATATATATACATATATATTTATGGGTGTATCGAGACTAGATGGTCATTATGAATAACTAAGGTGCACTAAAATTGGGTGAGCAGGCAAGGCATGTCACCCCGGTTGTGTGACAATTATTTTATATATATATTCCATCCACCATCCCTCCTTTACGGAGGACTGCTTTATTTTTAATATCCATTGCGAAAAAAAAACACAAGAAAAAGAAAAAATATCTATATATATATACATATATATATATATATATATATATATATATATGGGTGTGTCGAGACTAGATGGTCAGTATGGATAACTAAAGTGCACTAAAATTGGGTGAGCAGGCAAGGCATGTCACCCAGGTTGTGTGACAATTATTTTATATAAATGTATATATATATATATATATATATATATATATATATATATATATATATATATATATATATATATTCCATCCACCATCCCTCCTTTACGGAGAACTGCGTTATTTTTCTTTTCTATTGCTAATAAAAAAACTATATATATGTACATATATATATATATATATATGGGTGTATCGAGACTAGTTGGTCATTATGGATAACTAAGTTGCACTAAAATTGGGTGAGCAGGCAAGGCATGTCACCCAGGTTGTGTGACAATTATTTTATATATATATGTATATATATATTCCCTCCACCACCCCTCCTTTACGGAGGACTGCTTTATTTTTAATATCCATTGCGAAAAAAAAACACAAGAAAAAGAAAAAATATCTATATATATACATATATATATATATATATATATATATATATATGGGTGTGTCGAGACTAGATGGTCAGTATGGATAACTAAGGTGCACTAAAATTGGGTGAGCAGGCAAGGCATGTCACCCAGGTTGTGTGACAATTATTTTATATAAATGTATATATATATATATATATTCCATCCACCATCCCTCCTTTACGGAGAACTGCGTTATTTTTCTTTTCTATTGCTAATAAAAAAACTATATATATATGTACATATATATATATATATGGGTGTATCGAGACTAGTTGGTCATTATGGATAACTAAGTTGCACTAAAATTGGGTGAGCAGGCAAGGCATGTCACCCAAGTTGTGTGACAATTATTTTATATATATGTATATATATATTCCATCCACCATCCCTCCTTTATGGAGAACTGCGTTATTTTTATTGTCTATTGCAAAAAAAAAAACAAAAAAAACTATATATATATACATATATATTTATGGGTGTATCGAGACTAGATGGTCATTATGAATAACTAAGGTGCACTAAAACTGGGTGAGCAGGCAAGGCATGTCACCCAGGTTGTGTGACAATTATTTTATATATATGTATATATATATTCCATCCACCATCCCTCCTTTATGGAGAACTGCGTTATTTTTATTGTCTATTGCAAAAAAAAAAACAAAAAAACTATATATATATATACATATATATATATGGGTGTATCGAGACTAGAAGGTCATTATGCATAACTAAAGTGCACTAAAATTGGGTGAGCAGGAAAGGCATGTCACCCCAGTTGTGTGACAATTATTTTATATATATGTATATATATATATATATTCCCTCCACCACCCCTCCTCTACGGAGGACTGCTTTATTTTTATTTCCATTGCAAAAATAAAAAATTTTAAAACACAAAAAAAAAAAAAAACGAAAATAATAATAATAAAAATAATTTTGAATGTGTATTCAAATAAGTTTGAATGTGTGTGAACTATATATAAATATATATATACACATGCATATACAGAAATATATACACACACACACATATATATATATACACACACACACACAGACACACACTCACATAAACACATACACACACTGTGTACAGTCTTATGCAAAGGTTTGGCACCCCTTGACAAATAACATCTTTTCAATTACAAAAGCAACAATATCAGTTAATACAGTCTCTTTAGGAACTGGGGGAAAAATACACAATATTTTCAGCAAACATTGATGAATAGTTACTTTTTATGCCATAAATTGAACAAAATTACAAAATAAAAACATTATTATGGCACTCTGCAAAAGTTTGGGCACCCTACGTAATCAGTACTTAGTAACACCTCCTCTGCCAGATATCACAGCTTACAAGCGCTTCTTATAGCCAGCTGAAAGGCTTTCAGTTCTTGTACTTGGGATTTTCTCACATTCTTCCTTGCAAAAGGCTTCTAGTTCTGTAATATTCTAATATATCAAGGGCTGTATTGTCAAATAGGAGATCGGCAGCATTCTCCCACCTGAGAAAACTGTACTACAATTGATAGTGTGTAGAAACACACTCGTCAGCTCTAGTCCTCCTGTAACAACGCAAAAGGACTGGCAACCCTCAGGTATTTATGCGTGCGATTGTATGATAAATTCACCCTGACAGTCTCACACTTCTCTTGGTACCAACAGGTCTCATGGAATATATAAAAGGCAACTGCAACAATTATACTCGGCACTAAACATCGAGGCACGGAAATGCAGCAGAGCTTGTGTATTTCTCAGGATGCATTCTAGTAAAATGCCCGGAAAATGAGCTAAAGACATATTTCAAGGGGCACTATATAAAACCGATGGAAATTTTACTGATTAAATAAAAGGAAAAGCATCGTTTGAAAAATCACAAATGTTTCTAAGATTCAATGCATCGCTTTTTGACCACATCATAGCGATGAACACATCATTGTTCCTGACAATGTCCTAATACAGAAATAAAACTTTATGTTGGTAAACTCAAAAAGCCTTCAGCTGTCACACTGGCTAACGATCTCAAACGATTATAAAGCAGCATTTTGAAAAGCGCTGTTTTAAAATAACAGATACAACACTTACCTTGTCTTCTGGCCAAATGCTTTTCACGGCTTGGCACTCCAACGGTGCTGAAACGAAATTTGTATTTCCTCCTACCTCGTTGGCCCTTCAGTTCTTCTTTTCTCCCTTTGGATGTTTTTTTCCTTCTTCTTTGGATATTGTTTTTTATTTTTGTTTGTTTTTTTTTACTTTGCATGTTTTTCCTTCTTCGGATATTATTTTTTTGGCTTATTTTTTTAGACGATGTTTTTTTCGTCTTCTTTAAAAATTGATTTTTTTCGTCTTCTTTAAATATTGTTTTTTTTTTCATCCTTTTGATGTTGTTTTACGGAACAAGAGCCGTACAGTGCTACTCTATCAGGAGGTAGCGCCAACTGAACGCCTTGAAGCAGTACCCAGCTCTTTTATAGGGAGCGTCAACCCGAAGTCAAGTTCTAGAACGTTGCACTCACTTTTCATTGGTTTCCCAGCTATGCTGTCAGAATAATGTTTGCTGATTGGTCGAAAATTTTAAAACGTACCCGAGTACTGTAAAAAAAACTCAAGATCTTGCTACCCTACGGAGCACCCATAAGGTGATTTTTTTTATACGTTATATGCAGCTATTTGTAGCAGGCCGTAATTAGACTAATCCACCCTTTGTCAATAAAGCCAACAAGAGAACAGGTTGCCCAAAGTTTGCTCAGGTACACGCCACAGCACAACCTTAAAAACACATCCAGCAAATCACACTAGTGAATGACACAGCAAATCACAGCAATAAAAAAGACCCCTATGGGCAATCCAGCACCCAGACTACAGGTGCCAAAAGGCCCAGCCTGCCTAATAATGAACCCAAAATATACATACAACAAAGAAAAAGACACAAACAAAAAAGAAAATAAAACTAGCCAGCTGCTCCCACTAAACCCCGCTCCCGAGGCCACTAAGCCGGCTGGCTTGATAATACACGATACAACCTCAGATAAAACATATTAAAGCAACACCAGGGAGGTTTACAACCTGATCCTTAAAATTATCGACCCGTAATTCCACCTTGAAAACCCCTAAAGAACAGTAGTTTACCCCATGACTCACTGCCCCATTCAAACAAAAAAAAAACAGGTTTTTGGGGTAACCTTTAGGTCAGCTCTTCAAAACCAGGTATGAGGACTCTTCAGCTAATCAGTCCTCTAATTAGAAATCTAATTAGGGAGTTGCAGCGAAAACCTGCATACACACCGGCCCTTTGCGGATAAGATTGTTCACCCCTGAAACAAGCAAACAGAAAGGCTGCTACACTGCAAATTCAATATGCCCGCCGATGCTCCACCAAATCTATCAGGGACCCTGCCTGTCTTTCCCGTGCCTGCTCCTTTGCCAATATGCCCTACCATCGGAACATGCACAGCCATCTCGCCCCGGCTATGCCTCCAGTCCGAACTGCAGTTCCTATACCTGCCTATAATTGCCTGGCTACAATCCATCCCCCAAAATGAAATTGATGACCCAACGATCACAGCTAAGAATTCTATCCCCAAACCACTGGTCTTCCTCCCCAACCGAACGATCATTCACTGACCGTGGTAACTTATAAGGGTTGGTATGATGACCAGTGGTGGACCTCACCGAACGTTTAACTGGTCTCTACACCTCGGGGGGGACATAACCTCCTCCATTTATACGAGGCCTACTTGTGGATGCTCTATTGCGACCCCTCCCACCAGCCCTGTCCCCGTAAAATCACAGAGTCCTCATCCGATTCCATTTCTGTTGCCCCTGTGGGCAACCCAGACTCAGGAGACATTACCAGAACATCTTCCCCTGACATAACAACCCCCTGTGGTACTGGACGCAACTCTGTTCGGTGAACTTGACGGACAACCCCGTCCCCCTCCATTGGAGTTGCAGAGTAAACTCACCCTGATCTTGGGGACACTTGTAACATGCACCCATGATTTGGAACAGCAGCATACCTGTCAAGGTTTGGATTTGAAAATAAAGGAAATTTTCCGGCACCCGCCGTGAGCCATCCCACCACCGCAACCAGGCTCCAGTATCCCTTACATTTTAAGACAGGAAATATAAAATAATATAAATTATATAAAATATAATATAAATATAAATATATAAAATATATAAAATATAAAATAACCATTTGTCATTTATTTTCTATTAATTTTTCATGTTCACTCATGCGGCTCTGTCATTCACTAATGACTTGGATTTTTCATGCCGACTGACATCGTTCCTTCCCCGTGGGAGACAAATCTTACAGAACGCGTGACCCATCCTGCTCCTCTTCAGGAAAGTAAATTCGTCATCTTCGTCATCACCCCTTAAAACAATTACTGAAGCGAGACGGCGCACGCGTTACGGCGACAGATTTAAATTGTGAGTGCACTATATCTCGTCGCAAATGGTGCTTAACCACGGCGGGTCTCAAGCACAGGAGACTCCCAATTTCTAAATGACACACACTTGGCTCACAGCGCAAAGTTGTGTTAAACTTGCTTTGTCTAAAGCAGGCACACACATACGAGTATGATCCTGATAGGTAACTAAGCTATCGGTCTTATGTCCAAGCGCAACATAATTTAGGTTAGAACCTCATAACAAGTATTCCCGTTCGCTAATAGAGAGATCTCTCCCAGGATATATAGAAACGGAGACACTCGTCCGAATTGAACCTGGAAACAAAGCGCTACATCTGAGAATCTCGTCAGACATAGGGTTAAAGTTTACTGCAGTTATAATACGAAAGAACTACAATGAAATCACCGAAAATAAAACAAAATAATATAACTACTAATAATAGAAATAAAAATAACTATAATAAGCCCATATGATCCCGCTTAAATGCCTTCAGATTGCCATGAGTGCGACTTTTGCAACCAGTTGACAGTAGCGCTTCTTCACTGCACGTTCGGTCATAAAAAGTTTAAATTGTGTGCTCAGAATAAGTTTAAACCTTGTGCCTTGTGATTATTAACCAATTTTTATGCTGAATGGTCGGCTCAAACTCAATTGCGAAACACCGTGAGTCTGTTAATGTGTGACTTAAATGGAACTCATTAATAACCAGTATCACGTAATAACCTGGGTTAGAATAGAAGGCTTGTCCAACGAGCTGCGTCACCAGGTAATGTAAACGATCGGTAGCGAAGCTCCCCTCACGGCCAATGAGAGAGAGTCTCGCGATATTTCAGGCGAATTTGAGGTTTCAGAGCGTAGATCGCACAGGCAGGGATTCTTGTGAGCACTCAATGAACGGAGGCTGAAGTTGTGTAAAAGACATGCATTTATTCCTATAACTAACATAAGACAGACATTACACCTAACAAACAATAAACACGAAATAACGGAGTGGACACAAACAATGTAATCATGAAAATGCAATGACCAGATTTAAAATGAGTAACCTTAAAAGGGAAAATACTGTTCTGCAAAGCAAGCAATTTGTGGAAATACTGTCCTAAAGTAATATAGCAGGTGAATAGGAGTTTAGGTTGTTATAAATGAAAGGAAGTTTGTTTACTTGGTTGCAGAGTGGGGGGGGGGGGGGGTCTTGGCAGTTGGTTGCGGAGGCTGATGAGCTGATGGGTGATGGCACTCAGGGAGGCGCGGTGTTTGCAGCGGTTGTTGGAGTGGAGCCCCTCTGATTCCCTCTCCTGGTGAAGCTTGGGCTTGGTTGCAGTTCTCTGTCCAGCTGGGTCTTCACTGATAGGCTTCAGGAGGGCTTCTTGTGGGCTTCTCTTCTCTTGGGCTGATGTTCTCTGCCTCTCTTCGTGCTGATGGTCTTTTGTTTTCTCCTCCCTTCTGTTTCTCCTCTCCTGGCTTTGTTCTGAGGTGCCAGGTTTTATAGTGTAAAGTTCGTGAATAGGAGTGACCAGGAATTCGACTCCTGGACCAATGGCTGACCATCCATTTGGCGGGCTTTCGGAAGGGGGTCTGTATCAGTCCTTTTGAGATTTATGACCAGAGTGATTTCCCTTGTATTGATGATTTTCGTTAGGCTGGTGTAACTTTTGATATATTCACTTTCGTGGTAACCACTGACCAGATTTGGAAACTGGAGTGATTTTCCATCGGTTTGATACCAAACATGCCATAGCAGCCTAGCGGTTCACACCTCATACCATCTGTAATGATTAATTAATGATTACTTATATTATGTCGTTATGTTATATTACTCACACCTTATTTTATGCCTCACAATCTATATAATTGTAAATATACTGTGTAGCTGCTGGCGCGTTCCAAACTAAATCTCATTGTACTTACAATGTCAATAAAAACATCCATCCATCCATCTAGGCAGGCCAGTGTCGCCTCCATCCTTCCTGAAGTCAGTGATTCCTTTGTCTTTGTGCTGTTTAGTGCCAAATTGTTTGCTGAACTCCAACCTATCAGTTTCTGGACCTCATCTCTGTAAGCTGACTCATAAGAACCAAAGAGATTTACAAATGAGAGGAGGCCATTCGGCCCATCAAGCTCCTTTGAGGAGAACTTAGCTAATAGCTCAAAAATCTTATCTAGCTCTGATTTAAAAGAACCCAGGGTTTTAGCTTGTGTTACAATAACAGGAAGACTATTCCATACTCTAACTACACGCTGTGTACAGAAATGCTTCATCAAATTCGTTTTAAAATGTTCTCCAGCTAATTTCCACTTATGGCCACGAGTTCTGGTATTTAAACTAACATTGAAATAGCCATTTGGCTGAACAGCATCCAGACCTGTTAGAATCTTAAACACCTGGATTATGTCCCCCCTTAGTCTCCTTTGCTCGAGGCTAAACAGATTCAGCTCAGCTAACCTCTCCTCATTAGACATTCCTCTAAGACCAGGAATCATTCTCGTTGCCCTACGTTGCACCTTTTCCAAGGCAGCAATGTCCTTCTTAAGGTATGGTAACCAAACCCGCACACAATATTCTAGGTGGGGTCTTACCAAGGAATTATATTATCGTAGCATCACTTGCCTTGTCTTAAACTCCACACACCTAGAGATGCAATGTGCCTTCTCGCGTGGTGTTCCTGCAGAGGGAGTCTGTGAGTGCTGGAGATTGGGGGAGGGGGCAGTGTGGCTATGTCTGCTCTGTGTTCCTCCAGACGAGCAAAGAAGCTGTTTAGCTCCTTTGCTAAAAGGGCGTTGCTGTTAACAGTGACGGTGTTGTTGCCTTTGAAGTTTGTAATGTGTTGTATTCCCTGCCACACCCACTGTGGGTTGTTGTATGTGAAGTAGACCTCTATTTTCTGTTTCTCTGCCTGCCTGGCAACCTTGATGCCCCTATTCAGGTTAGCTCTGGCTGCACTCTGTGTTCTTGACTGCGCTGTCTTGTCCTGTAGTATTGTATTGTTGCTCTTGTGTTTATCTTGCACTTTCTCCCTCTGTTTGTGCTCCTTTCACTCTGTATAGTTCTATCTTGCCCGCACTTGTGTCATCTTGTGTTGTTTCTGTTTTTCTTCTTTGTGTTGCACCGTGGTCCAGGAGGAACAATGTTTCCTTTCACTGTGTACTGTGTATATTGCTGAAATAACAATAAACCCACTTGACCACCTGCCTCAATTCATCCTGAAGAGTTTTCCAATGTTGTTCAAAGGTCTGTTTGTTTCGAGTGAAGGACACGCCCCTGGACGTGCTGGATAAGGGGACCACAGATCAGTGTCCTCAGTCCTGCTTCTCCCTTCAAAGCTGAGAGGAAGATGACCCGCCTGCTGCTTCTGGTTTTGGCTTATGGAGCTCTGCTTATCTCCACAGAGGCCCAGCAAGATTACCACAGTCTCCCTGCACTCACAAGACGGCCATTAAACTCGCAGTCGAAAATGCTCATCAAGGAACCCGTCAGCACATGAATTTCTATAACATCCAGGGCCGTCCGAAGGTAACTGCTGAGAAAGTGTTTACAAAAGTGTGAAACTTTCATCATCTGCAAGCTGAACTAATGAGTATCACATTGATTTTGATGTTTTAATTTCAATGCATATGATGCTTAATGTCTCTTCACAATGAAAGTGATGGTTGTATATCTCAGCCCTGGTCAATTTTACCTTCTCACAGTTTCTCTCTGAATCTGCTGCAGTCAAGTCTGTGACAGTTTGCCATTTTTTGGGTGATTATTGTTTGTTATATTGCCTTTAAAACAGTTGTAGGCAATTTTGTATATAACGTGTTTATGTGATTTAGATCAGCAGTGAATACATTGACATTGAGATTCTCTTGAGAGCAACAAAATGTCCAAAGTCAACTGCAACAGACCATCGGGCTGACTGTATTTTCATGGACAAGAGGGTAAGTAAAGAGTCACTGTGACTGTGAGCATTGGACATATCAGTTAGCAAATTAATTTAGGTTCATGTTAACTTTTTTGATGCCCTGCGGGGGAAAGTTAGCCAACAATAAAGTAACAAATACATAGGTGGCCTCAAAGAGCCAGTTCCTTCACCTTATTCTCAAATTTTAGTAGGTTTACAGGCTTAAAGGCTGGATTACCAGGCAGAAGCAAATGCTAATCATCTGAGGGGTGACCTGTAGATTATGCTTCGAGCTATGAACCCTAGCTGGCCTTATTTAAAGACCTGTGGGCTGTACTACAAAGCGGGTTTTACATACCCAGAGTTAACTCAATCGAGCCAGGTTAACTAAAACTCATTGTTGAAATCAGCCTTAAATGGCAGTGTGGTGTTTTGTGGTGAAAGGGCAGGACTTAACTCTTGTTTTAATTAGAAAGCCAGTAATTAAACCTGGTCAGAGCAGGGTAGATGTGCAGTGTGAATTACCCTTTAAATTTACCTCTTTAAATAGTGAACTACAGGACCACTTAGCTTGATCGGAGGACAGTATTTTAATACAGAGCAGTGTTCAGTTAAACGGGATTTGTTGTTCATACTTTTAGATGAACTTGCTTTGTATAATATAGCCTTATGGTGACCCTGCTTTGGAAGCTCTTTCCTCTAAAATTGTTCTGTGTCATTAAACCCTGCACTCCAGCAGCTCTGCCTTAAATCATTAGATATATCTTTACTACACCTTCTCTCACTGTATTTATTGCCCACCACTCTTTAAATACTGTTTTTGTGTGTCTGTGTGTTTTTGCAGCCATTCATTAACTGTAGAGTTTGCAGCAGACGGTCTGGTAATGATCTTACACATCCATCAAATGACTGTGTACCAAACAAGAAAGTGGATGAAGTAAGTGTAGAGAGTCTTAGCATTATGGAAATGTAACAGGTGTGTGAATTGTGTCTAAACATGTGGTTAAACTTTGATTGTGTTTGTACATGCAAAAATTTGATCAGAGTACTGTTTATTAATGACAATGTTACTTTTAATCTGAACAACAGTGGCAGCACCAAGGAAAAGCTTGGGGGGGGGGGCTCTAGCTCCTCCTCCAATGACCATAGTACCCCCACAGCACCCCCAAAATATTGGTTTCATTTTTTCTTTAACTATCTGTAAAATCTGTATATTGTGTAAGACATTTTTGCGGTTTTTACAGCATACTTGTAGTGTATTTTTTCTTCAAAGTACACATAGAGGCTCTGTGAGCTAGACGTTAGAATTTTATATTTTATCCTATTTTATCCATGCTGTAGCTTATCGTGCTGTGTGCTTCTATACACCATCTACATAAGCTGAAAAGCTAAAGCACCCGGTCTAAATAATCTCACTCCCCTATAGCACCTGTAGCATTAAGTCACTGGCGCTGCCACTGCTGAATAAACGACTCCAATCTGACTAAACCGCTTAACTTTTCCTCCCCATGTTACATTTCAGGACAAACGACGTAATATGTGTCCTTCTGATAAACCTCTTCTCAGACCTAAAACTGCCTTGGCTTCCAAGGACACTAAAGAAGCTGAAGGAGACCGTCTGGCTGTTTCTGATGGCTGATGGTCCTGCAATGTGGACCAGAGGAGGAAACTGGGAGGGAAAATGCTTTGCTTTATATCATGCCCACCCAAAGCCCCCAGTGAGTAAGCCATAGGCGCCGATAGCATGGAAAAACTCCCAAGAAGGAAGAAACCTTGGGAGGGACCAAACTCAAAGGGGGAGCCCATCCTCCTGGGGCCGGCAAAGTGTAGGTGCAGGATCACAAAAAAACTTGACGAGAGAAACGAGAGAATTCGACTGTCCCTCACAAAAACTGTAAAGTTTTAGTGGCTAAATTGCTTTTTCTATGCCTTTTCAAACAGGAGGAGATTTGTTTGGCTATACGTAGAAATTTTCTATACAATTTAGACAGCACAGAATCATTAACCTACTTTAATGCATTTATTAATACAACCACATATTTCACACATTTTGACATCAGTCATGCAGTGAAGATACAGTCTCTTTATTTCTTGACGCCAACCCTCCCCATTAATCCGGGCTTGGGACCGACACCTAGTTGAGCTGGCTTTCTCCCTTAAGTGGCTGGGTTAGGCTAAACTATGTACATATTTATGAAGACTACTATAAATTTATAAAGACCTCCCTAAATATGTAGTCTAACAAAACGCAGTTTAAAGAAGGTAGCCTACCTGGTAAACAAAGAAATTAAAAGGCCCACAGCATATAATCGGGCTATATCCAAGCAGTTTTTAAGAACGTAACCTACATGGCGAAATTGAATTACTTTCTGGACCAACAAACGCAACCAGACATGAACATTATGCACCTTCCTAGTCTTGATGTATGTCGTCATACAGATGAGGACGTTAAGGCAGCCTTTAGGTCCGACCCATCATGCACTGCAGTTTTTTGCAAATTCCTCAGATGGAAAACCATTAAATACCTCTTCTATTACCTTATATTACCTTATATTCATGTAATAAATATACAAATATCAATTAGTTGGAAATCAGCCAGACAGACGTAATTACTACAAATGGTTTCCACTGTATTTGTGACTCTGAGTGCCGCAGGCTTGGATGCAGTGCCGCACCATTTTGTAAGGCATGCACTGGCCAATCATGTAGCACTTCTCTCATAAATATTAATGAGACATCACCTACCACCCTGCAAAAAAGAAATTTGCCGCTCGTCCCCCTGCACATGAACCAACATGGCTGTGTCAACCAGCGGAGCTCCGGAGCCTCTGGAGAAACACGCGGCAAAAAAGGCTCGCATACGGTCTTCCAGAGTTTGGGAATACTTCAGTCATGACACCTTTTCTGCGCCTCTACTGTAGCTGGCGTTAATGACGCTGTTTCAGCCATTTTATATTTTCTGTTTACTTATTCTGTCATGTAAGACTGAGACAAATTATCGTTTACGACTATTCTTACACACTGTAGCCTGACTTGCTGACTTAAGTAAGCTTAACTATAAGCTACCTTTGCTAGTGTTTGTGAATAACATGTTTCTCTAGTTATGAAATTATTCCATGTTTTAGCATCTGTTTCAACATTAAAGTCAAATTGGTATATTGAAATATGTAAAAACTATTGAACTATTAGCTTAAGTCTAACATAGAAAATCCTACTGAATCTCTTAAGATTTTCCTTTTTTGTTAATGCACTAATGTTTAAGAAGTGTCTTAAATTGAATTTCAGATTTGTGTGTGGGTGGGAGTGGGTGAATTGTATTAAATTCATACATTCATTCTTTTGGCTCAGACATTACTGACCTAAAACAAATTGAGGCATTGGGTAAGTGCTTAAATTAGCTACTAAATGGCAAAAAATATTCTAAATATCACATTTTCCATTCTTCGGTATAATTTTAATGAATCACCTATGCTGCCAAACATTAACGCATAGATTGTCACAACACTCTATGTTTTAGTTCTTCTTTATGTGTATAGGACGGTGTGATGGTTCTGGTGGTGGGTGTGGCCGACGCTGCTCGCGATGTTTGGCTATGCTGCAGTCCCAGGGACCAAGTTGGAACACATTTCCACCTTCAAGCTTAGGTGGAAAAACGGCACCGAGACCCAGCAGCAGGACAACTTCTTGTCCAGACAACCAGCCCTGCTTCATCATTGAAGTAAGCCCTGTGAACAGGAGCGAGATGTACTTCTGCAGTGGATGTTATAGCGGAAAGAACATCCCCATCCTCACGTCTGCCGGAGTGCCCCCTCAAGTGGGTGTGTGACTTAACTCGATGGATGAATTGGACAGAATGTACTGTTACTAGAGGTCGACCGATATGGGTTTTTCAAGTCAAGGGTCAGGCGATGGCCGATATATGCTGCTGATTTTTTTTGGCCGATAATTGGACGTTTTCCCCTCTATTTGCATGGTAAAATATCACACTAATAATAACAAACGATACACAAAATTTCTCAATTTAGCATTTATTGAATACTCAACTTGGAAACAATAACACATTTATAAACAATAAAAATAGCAGCATCAGAATCTCTGTTAGTGCACAATATAGCAGCAAACTCCTCATGTTTGACGGAAGGAAATTTGTAAACAATACAAAAAGGAATAAGCATGTTATCTTTAGTTGTAATCCCACTTCCAGTCCCTGAGTCTTACTCACCACACTCATACTTCACAGCAAACAGACAGCAGTTAATTAACCAGAAGAGAAAAATGCAAAAACACAACAGAACTTGTAAATAATAACAAACTAATAGACAATAAAAATAGCAGCATCAGAATCTCTATTAGTGCCAAATATAGCAGCAAACTCCTCATGTCTGACGGAAGGAAAATTTGTAAATACACAAAGGAATGAGCACATCTTCAGTTTTAATCCCATTTCCAGTCCCTGAGTCTTCCTCATCCCACAAGCAGGCAAGGCATGTCACCCCGGTTGTGTGACACTTATTTTATATAATAAAATAAGTGCCCCCTGCGGCCCCAGAGCCCGAGCAGCCGTCTCCGCTGCCTGCAGCTACCGCGCCCACGTCCGAGGCGCTTTCCCTGCCTGCAGCTCCCGGGCAGGCGCCCCCTCTGCAGCCTGCAGCTCCAGTCCCTGGCCCCACTCCAGTCCCTTCTCCCCCTGTGACTCTGGTACCCTCACCCCGACGAGCCCGACCCCGGCCGCAGGTCCTTATGTCTGTGTCCCATAAGGGGAGAGGACACAGACGCACGGCTGGGGTCCCACCCGCCCAGCCCCCTGGCTCGCCCTCCCTCGCCGGCGCTAGGGCTTGGTCGGCACCTGCGGGTCCTGGCCCTCCGGGTCGGCTGTCGTCTGCGGGTCCCCCTCCGCGGCCTCGTCGCCCTGCCTCGGTCCCTCCTCCGGCGTCTTATCGGTTGCCTGCGGGCCCCCCGACGGCGGCTCCTCATTCGCCTGCTGGTCCTCCCGCTCTGGCGTGTCGGAGGACGTCGCCGTCTGCTGCGGCTCCCCCTCTCTCCTTGCCCTCGCCAGGGTCCCTTCCAGCTCCTTCGTCCCCTTCCCTGGTCTCCCCTCCGACTCCCTCCTTCGTCCCTGCGTCTGTCCCTCACCCCGTCTCCTCGGCCCCTCCGGCTCCGGCCTCCCGGCCGCCTGCAGCCCTTCCGGCTGCCTCCCGTCGCCCGCTGGGTCTCCCTCGGGCTCCTCTTGGTTCCCCCTCCTTCTCTCCCTGGCCTCCCGTCTTTGTCCCTCCTGCCTCTGCTCCCCCTCGCTTTGTTCCTCCTGTCTCTGTCCCTCCTCTCTTTGTCCCTCGTCCCTCTGGCTTCTGCTCCTCTTTCCCCGATGTTCCCTTCGTTCACTCCCGGTCCTTTTGTCCTGCCTGTTCCCTCCGTGTCCCCCTTTCTGATCTGTTTCTCTGCCTTTCCTGTCTTATGTCAAGTTTTGTCCTGGCTCCTTCCCCTGTGCCAGTTCTGTCTGTCCGTTCTGTTCCCTGTCCCTCATTAATGAGGTTTTATATAGATATACATATATGCCCGGCTTGTCCGCTCCTCGTGTGTGCCACGCCCCCTGATTACCCACGTGTGCTTCCCTGATCGTCTCCTGCTTTGCCCGATTACTTTGATTAGTCATGACCTATTTTAAGTCCTGGTCTTACCTGTTTGCCCTGTCCGTCATTGTAGTTTGTCAATGCCTGCGTTCCGTCCTGCTCTACCCGCTCCGTTTCCCCGATTAAAGACCCGTTTTCACAAACACAAAAAAAACTATATGTATACATATACATACACTGAACAAAAATATAAACGCAACACTTTTGTTTTTGCTCCCATTTTTCATGAGATGGACTTAAAGATCTACAATTCATTCCAGATACACAATATTACCATTTCTCTCAAACATTTCTCACAAATCAGTCTAAATGTGTGATAGTGAGCACTTCTGCTTTGCTGAGATAATCCATCCCACCTCACAGGTGTGCCACATCAAGATGCTGATCTGACATCATGGGTAGTGCACAGGTGTACCTTATACTGCCCACAATAAAAGGCCACCCTGGAATGTGCAGTTTTGTCTCACAGCAAAATGCCACAGATGCCACAAGCATTGAGGGAGCGTGCAATTGGCATGCTGACAGCAGGAATGTCAACCAGATCTGTTGCTCGTGCATTGAATGTTCATTTCTCAACCATAAGCCGTCTCCAAAGGCGTTTCAGAGAATATGGCAGTACATCCAACCGGCCTCACAACCGCAGACCACGTGTAACCACACCAGCCCAGGACCTCCACATCCAGCAGGTTCACCTCCAAGATCGTCTGAGACCAGCCACTCAGACAGATGATGCACGGCCCCATGTTGCAAGGATCTGTACACAGTTCTTGGAAGCTGAAAATGTCCCAGTTCTTGCATGGCCAGCATACTCACCGGACATGTCACCCGTTGAGCATGTTTGGGATGTGCTTGACCGGCGTATACGACAGCGTGTACCAGTTCCCACTAATATCCAACAACTTCGCACAGCCATTGAAGAGGAGTGGACCAACATTCCACAGGCCACAATTGACAATCTGATAAACTCTATGCGAAGAAGATGTGTTGCATTGTATGAGGCAAATGGTGGTCACACCAGATACTGACCGGTTCTGAGTCCCCAGACCCCCAATAAAGCAAAAAACTGCACATTCCAGGGTGGCCTTTTATTGTGGGCAGTATAAGGTACACCTGTGCACTACCCATGATGTCAGATCAGCATCTTGATGTGGCACACCTGTGAGGTGGGATGGATTATCTCAGCAAAGCAGAAGTGCTCACTATCACACATTTAGACTGATTTGTGAGAAATGTTTGAGAGAAATGGTAATATTGTGTATCTGGAATGAATTGTAGGTCTTTAAGTCCATCTCATGAAAAATGGGAGCAGAAACAAGAGTGTTGCGTTTATATTTTTGTTCAGTATATATATTTATGGGTGTATCGAGACTAGATGGTCAGTATGGATAACTAAGGTGCACTAAAACTGGGTGAGCAGGCAAGGCATGTCACCCAGGTTGTGTGACAATTATTTTATATAAATGTATATATGTATATATATATTCCATCCACCATCCCTCCTTTACGGAGAACTGCGTTATTTTTATTGTCCATTACGAAAAAAATAAAAAAACTATATATATATATATATATATATATACATATATATTTATGGGTGTATCGAGACTAGATGGTCATTATGGATAACTAAGGTGCACTAAAACTGGGTGAGCAGGCAAGGCATGTCACCCAGGTTGTGTGACAATTATTTTATATAAATGTATATATATATATATATATTCCATCCACCATCCCTCCTTTACGGAGAACTGCGTTATTTTTCTTTTCTATTGCTAATAAAAAAACTATATATATGTACATATATATATATATATATAAATATATATATATATATATATATATATATATGGGTGTATCGAGACTAGATGGTCAGTATGGATAACTAAGGTGCACTAAAATTGGGTGAGCAGGCAAGGCATGTCACCCAGGTTGTGTGACAATTATTTTATATATATGCATATACATATTCCATCCACCATCCCTCCTTTATGGAGAACTGCGTTATTTTTATTGTCTATTGCAAAAAAAAAACAGAAAAACTATATATATATATATATATATATATATATATATATATATATATATACATATATATTCATGGGTGTATCGAGACTAGATGGTCATTCTGGATAACTAAAGTGCACTAAAATTGGGTGAGCAGGCAAGGCATGTCACCCAGGTTGTGTGACAATTATTTTATATAAATGTATATATATATATATATATATATATATATATATATATATATATATATATATTCCATCCACCATCCCTCCTTTACGGAGAACTGCGTTATTTTTCTTTTCTATTGCTAATAAAAAAACTATATATATATACATATATATTTATGGGTGTATCGAGACTAGATGGTCATTATGAATAACTAAGGTGCACTAAAATTGGGTGAGCAGGCAAGGCATGTCACCCCGGTTGTGTGACAATTATTTTATATATATATTCCATCCACCATCCCTCCTTTACGGAGGACTGCTTTATTTTTAATATCCATTGCGAAAAAAAAACACAAGAAAAAGAAAAAATATCTATATATATACATATATATATATATATATATATATATGGGTGTGTCGAGACTAGATGGTCAGTATGGATAACTAAAGTGCACTAAAATTGGGTGAGCAGGCAAGGCATGTCACCCAGGTTGTGTGACAATTATTTTATATAAATGTATATATATATATATATATATATATATATATATATATATATATATATATATATATATTCCATCCACCATCCCTCCTTTACGGAGAACTGTGTTATTTTTCTTTTCTATTGCTAATAAAAAAACTATATATATGTACATATATATATATATATATATATATGGGTGTATCGAGACTAGTTGGTCATTATGGATAACTAAGTTGCACTAAAATTGGGTGAGCAGGCAAGGCATGTCACCCAGGTTGTGTGACAATTATTTTATATATATGTATATATATATTCCATCCACCATCCCTCCTTTATGGAGAACTGCGCTATTTTTATTGTCTATTGCAAAAAAAAAAAAAAAAAAAAACAATACATATATATACATATATATTTATGGGTGTATCGAGACTAGATGGTCATTATGAATAACTAAGGTGCACTAAAATTGGGTGAGCAGGCAAGGCATGTCACCCCGGTTGTGTGACAATTATTTTATATATATATTCCATCCACCATCCCTCCTTTACGGAGAACTGCGTTATTTTTATTGTCCATTGCGAAAAAAAAAAAACTATATATATACATATATATTTATGGGTGTATCGAGACTAGTTGGTCATTATGGATAACTAAGTTGCACTAAAATTGGGTGAGCAGGCAAGGCATGTCACCCAGGTTGTGTGACAATTATTTTATATATATGTATGTATATATTCCATCCACCATCCCTCCTTTACGGAGAACTGCGTTATTTTTCTTTTCTATTGCTAATAAAAAAACTATATATATGTACATATATATATATATATTTATGGGTGTATCGAGACTAGTTGGTCATTATGGATAACTAAGGTGCACTAAAATTGGGTGAGCAGGCAAGGCATGTCACCCCAGTTGTGTGACAATTATTTTATATAAATGTATATATATATTCCCTCCACCACCCCTCCTTTACGGAGGACTGCTTTATTTTTAATATCCATTGCGAAAAAAAAACACAAGAAAAAGAAAAAATATCTATATATATACATATATATATATATATATATATATATATATATATATATATATGGGTGTGTCGAGACTAGATGGTCAGTATGGATAACTGAGGTGCACTAAAATTGGGTGAGCAGGCAAGGCATGTCACCCAGGTTGTGTGACAATTATTTTATATATATGCATATACATATTCCATCCACCATCCCTCCTTTACGGAGAACTGCGTTATTTTTATTGTCTATTGCAAAAAAAAAACAGAAAAACTATATATATATATATATATATATATATATATATATATATACATATATATTCATGGGTGTATCGAGACTAGATGGTCATTATGGATAACTAAAGTGCACTAAAATTGGGTGAGCAGGCAAGGCATGTCACCCAGGTTGTGTGACAATTATTTTATATAAATGTATATATATATATATATATTCCATCCACCATCCCTCCTTTACGGAGAACTGCGTTATTTTTCTTTTCTATTGCTAATAAAAAAACTATATATATATACATATATATTTATGGGTGTATCGAGACTAGATGGTCATTATGAATAACTAAGGTGCACTAAAATTGGGTGAGCAGGCAAGGCATGTCACCCCGGTTGTGTGACAATTATTTTATATATATATTCCATCCACCATCCCTCCTTTACGGAGGACTGCTTTATTTTTAATATCCATTGCGAAAAAAAAACACAAGAAAAAGAAAAAATATCTATATATATACATATATATATATATATATATATATATATATATATATATATGGGTGTGTCGAGACTAGATGGTCAGTATGGATAACTAAAGTGCACTAAAATTGGGTGAGCAGGCAAGGCATGTCACCCAGGTTGTGTGACAATTATTTTATATAAATGTATATATATATATATATATATATATATATATATATATTCCATCCACCATCCCTCCTTTACGGAGAACTGCGTTATTTTTCTTTTCTATTGCTAATAAAAAAACTATATATATGTACATATATATATATATATATGGGTGTATCGAGACTAGTTGGTCATTATGGATAACTAAGTTGCACTAAAATTGGGTGAGCAGGCAAGGCATGTCACCCAGGTTGTGTGACAATTATTTTATATATATATGTATATATATATTCCCTCCACCACCCCTCCTTTACGGAGGACTGCTTTATTTTTAATATCCATTGCGAAAAAAAAACACAAGAAAAAGAAAAAATATCTATATATATATACATATATATATATATATATATATATATATATATATATATATATGGGTGTGTCGAGACTAGATGGTCAGTATGGATAACTAAAGTGCACTAAAATTGGGTGAGCAGGCAAGGCATGTCACCCAGGTTGTGTGACAATTATTTTATATAAATGTATATATATATATATATATATATATATATATATATATATATATATATATATATATATTCCATCCACCATCCCTCCTTTACGGAGAACTGCGTTATTTTTCTTTTCTATTGCTAATAAAAAAACTATATATATGTACATATATATATATATATATGGGTGTATCGAGACTAGTTGGTCATTATGGATAACTAAGTTGCACTAAAATTGGGTGAGCAGGCAAGGCATGTCACCCAGGTTGTGTGACAATTATTTTATATATATATGTATATATATATTCCCTCCACCACCCCTCCTTTACGGAGGACTGCTTTATTTTTAATATCCATTGCGAAAAAAAAACACAAGAAAAAGAAAAAATATCTATATATATACATATATATATATATATATATATATATATATATATGGGTGTGTCGAGACTAGATGGTCAGTATGGATAACTAAGGTGCACTAAAATTGGGTGAGCAGGCAAGGCATGTCACCCAGGTTGTGTGACAATTATTTTATATAAATGTATATATATATATATATATTCCATCCACCATCCCTCCTTTACGGAGAACTGCGTTATTTTTCTTTTCTATTGCTAATAAAAAAACTATATATATATGTACATATATATATATATATGGGTGTATCGAGACTAGTTGGTCATTATGGATAACTAAGTTGCACTAAAATTGGGTGAGCAGGCAAGGCATGTCACCCAAGTTGTGTGACAATTATTTTATATATATGTATATATATATTCCATCCACCATCCCTCCTTTATGGAGAACTGCGTTATTTTTATTGTCTATTTCAAAAAAAAAAACAAAAAAAACTATATATATATACATATATATTTATGGGTGTATCGAGACTAGATGGTCATTATGAATAACTAAGGTGCACTAAAACTGGGTGAGCAGGCAAGGCATGTCACCCAGGTTGTGTGACAATTATTTTATATATATGTATATATATATTCCATCCACCATCCCTCCTTTACGGAGAACTGCGTTATTTTTATTGTCTATTGCAAAAAAAAAAACAAAAAAAACTATATATATATATACATATATATATATGGGTGTATCGAGACTAGAAGGTCATTATGCATAACTAAAGTGCACTAAAATTGGGTGAGCAGGAAAGGCATGTCACCCCAGTTGTGTGACAATTATTTTATATATATGTATATATATATATATATTCCCTCCACCACCCCTCCTCTACGGAGGACTGCTTTATTTTTATTTCCATTGCAAAAATAAAAAATTTTAAAACACAAAAAAAAAAAAAAAACGAAAATAATAATAATAAAAATAATTTTGAATGTGTATTCAAATAAGTTTGAATGTGTGTGAACTATATATAAATATATATATACACATGCATATACAGAAATATATACACACACACACATATATATATATATATACACACACACACACAGACACACACTCACATAAACACATACACACACTGTGTACAGTCTTATGCAAAGGTTTGGCACCCCTTGACAAATAACATCTTTTCAATTACAAAAGCAACAATATCAGTTAATACAGTCTCTTTAGGAACTGGGGGAAAAATACACAATATTTTCAGCAAACATTGATGAATAGTTACTTTTTATGCCATAAATTGAACAAAATTACAAAATAAAAACATTATTATGGCACTCTGCAAAAGTTTGGGCACCCTACGTAATCAGTACTTAGTAACACCTCCTCTGCCAGATATCACAGCTTACAAGCGCTTCTTATAGCCAGCTGAAAGGCTTTCAGTTCTTGTACTTGGGATTTTCTCACATTCTTCCTTGCAAAAGGCTTCTAGTTCTGTAATATTCTAATATATCAAGGGCTGTATTGTCAAATAGGAGATCGGCAGCATTCTCCCACCTGAGAAAACTGTACTACAATGCCCTTGATAGTGTGTAGAAACACACTCGTCAGCTCTAGTCCTCCTGTAACAACGCAAAAGGACTGGCAACCCTCAGGTATTTATGCGTGCGATTGTATGATAAATTCACCCTGACAGTCTCACACTTCTCTTGGTACCAACAGGTCTCATGGAATATATAAAAGGCAACTGCAACAATTATACTCGGCACTAAACATCGAGGCACGGAAATGCAGCAGAGCTTGTGTATTTCTCAGGATGCATTCTAGTAAAATGCCCGGAAAATGAGCTAAAGACATATTTCAAGGGGCACTATATAAAACCGATGGAAATTTTACTGATTAAATAAAAGGAAAAGCATCGTTTGAAAAATCACAAATGTTTCTAAGATTCAATGCATCGCTTTTTGACCACATCATAGCGATGAACACATCATTGTTCCTGACAATGTCCTAATACAGAAATAAAACTTTATGTTGGTAAACTCAAAAAGCCTTCAGCTGTCACACTGGCTAACGATCTCAAACGATTATAAAGCAGCATTTTGAAAAGCGCTGTTTTAAAATAACAGATACAACACTTACCTTGTCTTCTGGCCAAATGCTTTTCACGGCTTGGCACTCCAACGGTGCTGAAACGAAATTTGTATTTCCTCCTACCTCGTTGGCCCTTCAGTTCTTCTTTTCTCCCTTTGGATGTTTTTTTCCTTCTTCTTTGGATATTGTTTTTTATTTTTGTTTGTTTTTTTTTACTTTGCATGTTTTTCCTTCTTCGGATATTATTTTTTTGGCTTATTTTTTTAGACGATGTTTTTTTCGTCTTCTTTAAAAATTGATTTTTTTCGTCTTCTTTAAATATTGTTTTTTTTTTCATCCTTTTGATGTTGTTTTACGGAACAAGAGCCGTACAGTGCTACTCTATCAGGAGGTAGCGCCAACTGAACGCCTTGAAGCAGTACCCAGCTCTTTTATAGGGAGCGTCAACCCGAAGTCAAGTTCTAGAACGTTGCACTCACTTTTCATTGGTTTCCCAGCTATGCTGTCAGAATAATGTTTGCTGATTGGTCGAAAATTTTAAAACGTACCCGAGTACTGTAAAAAAAACTCAAGATCTTGCTACCCTACGGAGCACCCATAAGGTGATTTTTTTTATACGTTATATGCAGCTATTTGTAGCAGGCCGTAATTAGACTAATCCACCCTTTGTCAATAAAGCCAACAAGAGAACAGGTTGCCCAAAGTTTGCTCAGGTACACGCCACAGCACAACCTTAAAAACACATCCAGCACAAATCACACTAGTGAATGACACAGCAAATCACAGCAATAAAAAAGACCCCTATGGGCAATCCAGCACCCAGACTACAGGTGCCAAAAGGCCCAGCCTGCCTAATAATGAACCCAAAATATACATACAACAAAGAAAAAGACACAAACAAAAAAGAAAATAAAACTAGCCAGCTGCTCCCACTAAACCCCGCTCCCGAGGCCACTAAGCCGGCTGGCTTGATAATACACGATACAACCTCAGATAAAACATATTAAAGCAACACCAGGGAGGTTTACAACCTGATCCTTAAAATTATCGACCCGTAATTCCACCTTGAAAACCCCTAAAGAACAGTAGTTTACCCCATGACTCACTGCCCCATTCAAACAAAAAAAAAACAGGTTTTTGGGGTAACCTTTAGGTCAGCTCTTCAAAACCAGGTATGAGGACTCTTCAGCTAATCAGTCCTCTAATTAGAAATCTAATTAGGGAGTTGCAGCGAAAACCTGCATACACACCGGCCCTTTGCGGATAAGATTGTTCACCCCTGAAACAAGCAAACAGAAAGGCTGCTACACTGCAAATTCAATATGCCCGCCGATGCTCCACCAAATCTATCAGGACCCTGCCTGTCTTTCCCGTGCCTGCTCCTTTGCCAATATGCCCTACCATCGGAACATGCACAGCCATCTCGCCCCGGCTATGCCTCCAGTCCGAACTGCAGTTCCTATACCTGCCTATAATTGCCTGGCTACAATCCATCCCCCAAAATGAAATTGATGACCCAACGATCACAGCTAAGAATTCTATCCCCAAACCACTGGTCTTCCTCCCCAACCGAACGATCATTCACTGACCGTGGTAACTTATAAGGGTTGGTATGATGACCAGTGGTGGACCTCACCGAACGTTTAACTGGTCTCTACACCTCGGGGGGGACATAACCTCCTCCATTATACGAGGCCTACTTGTGGATGCTCTATTGCGACCCCTCCCACCAGCCCTGTCCCCGTAAAATCACAGAGTCCTCATCCGATTCCATTTCTGTTGCCCCTGTGGGCAACCCAGACTCAGGAGACATTACCAGAACATCTTCCCCTGACATAACAACCCCCTGTGGTACTGGACGCAACTCTGTTCGGTGAACTTGACGGACAACCCCGTCCCCCTCCATTGGAGTTGCAGAGTAAACTGCACCCTGATCTTGGGGACACCGAACTACCATATACAAACAGGCATCCCAATGATCCTGTATTTTACCTCGAACATGGTTCCGCAAACACACCAGCTGACCTTCATCAAACCCCTAATCATTAACCAACTCATTGTGTTTCCGATTTCGTGGTGTGGCTTGTTCCTCCAACTAAGCCTTCACATACTCTTGAAGCACCTGCAAACTTTCCTGATGGTTTTGTACCCATTCCTCCAAAGGTCCACCATACTGACTGATCCCGGCAGGAGCCTGAAGATAGTGTATCGGTAATCGAGGCTCACAGCCAGACCTTAAATAAAAAGGCATCATCCAGTCATTTGGTGGGGTGTAGTATTGTAAGCTTCTCTGCTGGAGGAAGTGTGTGAAGCAAATTGTGCAAAAAAAATATTAAAGCAACACCAGGGAGGTTTACATCTAGATCCTTAAAATGATCGACCTGCAATTCCACCTTGAAAATCCAATTACCATATAAAGGATACAAGATGTAAAGATGACAAATGACATGGCACACATTTGTTGTTTAGACTGTTGTGTCAGGTTAATTGAAAGCTGAAGGATCTTAGTGTTTACTAGTCTAAGTAACAGAATGTCTAAACACTGTGCTTGCCTTTATGGGTTTTTAAGCAGAACATATAGGTATAGAAACATATTAACATTACGTTTCACGATTCACTGACTGGAGAATAGGAGAATATACACATCAATATTACTACTTAAGTTAACTAACCCTAATCCCAACCCCTATTGGCACGGAGCCCGCCAGGGTTCAGGTGAGATATAAATCTGTAATCTGTATCAATGGTTTTGCTATCCATACCCACCCTATTAATGTTAGCTTCCCAGGGTTTCTTGTTAGACAAGCTCTGTGTCTCTCTATACCCCCATTTACTGCACGACTGATTGTCCATTTATAAAGAATCAAATAGGGTGAAGATGGTTTTAGTTTACAATTACTCTGGAAGGTGACCAGATTAAAAAAAACTAAATACCATGCCTACGTGTATGTAATCTCCATCACAGTCCCCATTTTCCCCATAATCCTCGTTTTGATAGTGCCAATTTGTGTAATGTGAGTTTTTTTTTTTTTTTAAAAACTGTTATAGAAGAACATACTGGATGCCACATGTGTACAATTACCCCTTTCTAATTAGTGGGGTCCGTTGTGTCAGCTACAGCCTTTACTAACATACACATAAGTATACAGTCTTACAGCACTTTTGTTTTCCTTTTGTATTTAATGGTTTTCCATTTAGGGGGCAGCATGGTGGTGCAGTGGTTAGCACTGTTGCCTCACACCTCTAGGGCCCGGGTTCGAGTCTCCACCTGGGTCACATGTGTGTGGAGTTTGCATGTTCTACCCATGTCATCGTGGGGTTTCCTCCGGGTACTCTGGTTTCCCCCACAGTCCAAAAACATGCTGAGGCTAATTGGAGTTGCTAAATTGCCCATAGGAGTGTATGCGTGAGTGAATAGTGTGTGAGTGTGCCCTGCGATGGGCTGGCCCGCCATCCTGAGTTGTTCCCTGTCTCGTGCCCATTGCTTCCGGGATAGGCTCCAGACCCCCCGCGATCCAGTAGGATAAGCGGTTTGGAAAATGGATGGATGGATGGATGGACAGTTTTCCATTTGAGGAATTAGCAAAAAACTGCAGTGCATGATGGGTAGGATCTAAAGGCTGCCTAACGCCCTTAATTTGTTTGCAATTTCGCCAGGTAGGCTACCTTCTTTAAACTGCGTTTTGCTAGACTACACATTTCGAGATGTTTTATTGTAGTCTTGGTAAATATATATATATAGTTTAGCCTAACCCAGCCACTTAAGGGAGCAAGCCAGCTCAGGTAGGTGCCAGTCCCAAGCCCGGATTAATGGAGAGGGTTGGCGTCAAGAAATAAAGAGAAATAAAGACAACTAATACTCCTAGTTTGCGAGATCTGACTGCAATGGCAGCACTGCTACAAGGGTGTGGATAAATCTATACAAATATCACCTGCATGCACATTACTTCTTTTACAATAACCAACTCCTGATCCATACTGTTAGTCGTGAAAAAAAAAACTATCGTGTACATAGAGGCCCTGTGTAAAAAGATAACTGCCAAGGAAAAGATCAAAAACATTTATTTCAAGGATACAAAGTTTTTATGGTCATGTACAGTGTACAGTGCAATTCTTATTTGATTAACTTGAATGTCTCCACAGACTAGACGATTAAACAAATAAAGCAGCGCAACATTACAATAACTAATAACAAATAAACAAAGCTCACGAGTACTATTACAGTATTTATATCATTTATTTAAACTTAATTTTACCAGGTAAATTAACTACAAAGCAGTTACCACTGCTTTACCTGCTTCTCGGGAGAAATAGCAGATATACGTCATGTATGTGACTAAATTCTTAAGCCAATAAGGGCAAAGTTGTGTCATAATGGAGGCGGATCCAGTTTGTGCAGCCGGTTAAAGACACTACGGGCATGTAAATGGAGAACGAAATTATAGTTATACCGAATCTCCTACATACAATACCAAGGTTACCAACTTTGGTCAGCTGACCGGAGTGAGACGTTCAATTCCCGTAAGATTTCTTTGCGCCAGCCTGAGAGTCTGAAAACACGTCACACCAGATGCATGAGAGATGGAAACCTGGGATATTCAGTCGAATCAGATCAAATATGATGCTAAGTTAGTACTAAGTTAAAATATGTTCCGGACTTGTAACATGCACCCATGATTTGGAACAGTCAGCAGGCTGTCTCTGGCCACGCCCCCTACACTCGGTCCGGCCCCTGGCTTTTCCTGAATTCTGATTCCTTTAGATAAACATTGACTTCATTGATATTGTTATTGATTTATCGACAGACCATCATACTTTTTAGACGTTATAATAACAACACTCTATTGATCCCCAAAGAGAGAAATTCTCTCCTTGCCTGCCCCCTCTTACTGTCCATGATACACAAGCACATATGTAGAAAAACGTCAGCTTGGAAGCCAAGGCTGGACTTAACCTACTCTATTCTGGTATTCTGTTCTCCCAAGTAAGGCATCCCAAGTTCGAATCCAACTTCCGACAAAAGTTCTTCAATCGCTACAGCACAATTTGAGCCACTGATCGGCTTTAATTGCTTTGTTTTATTTTTGCGTTTCAGGCAAAACTACATAACACTTAAAGACACTTCGGGCATGCAAATGGAGAACGAAATTATAGTTATACCGAATCTCCTACACACAATACCAAGGTTACCAACTTTGGTCAGCTGGCCGGAGTGAGACGTTTCTCAGGCGCCAGCCTGAGAGTCTGAAAACACGTCACACCAGATGCATGAGAGATGGAAACCTGGGATATTCAGTCGAATCAGATCAAATATGATGCTAAGTTAGTACTAAGTTAAAATATGTTCCGCACTTGTAACATGCACCCATGATTTGGAACAGCAGCATACCTGTCAAGGTTTGGATTTGAAAATAAAGGAAATTTTCCGGCACCCGCCGTGAGCCATCCCACCACCGCAACCAGGCTCCAGTATCCCTTACATTTTAAGACAGGAAATATAAAATAATATAAATTATATAAAATATAATATAAATATAAATATAAATATATAAAATATATAAAATACATTTTTGGCCACAACCGGGATTCGAACCCCGGTCTCCCGTGTGAAAGGCGGCGATCTTACCACTACACTATCCAGCAACTATATAATACAATATATAAAAAATATAATATAAATATAATATAAATATATAAAATATATAAAATATATTTTTGGCCACAACCGGGATTCGAACCCCGGTCTCCCGTGTGAAAGGCGGCGATCTTACCACTACACTATCCACCAACTATATAATATAAGGGAGATTTACGGGAAAATACTAATACGGGAGGACGGCGGGAAAGAGAAGTAAAATACGGTAGTTTCCCGGCCAAAACGGGAGACTTGACAGCCTGAGATGGCTGTCTCTGGCCACGCCCCCTACAGTCGGTCCGGCCCCTGGCTTTTCCAGCGTGTTCGCGAAAACGACTTCATTTATTTTCTTATTGATTTATCGACAGACCATCATACTTTTTAGACGTTATAATAACAACACTCTATTGATCCCCAAAGAGAGAAATTCTCTCCTTGCCTGCCCCCTCTTACTGTCCATGATACACAAGCACATATGTAGAAAAACGTCAGCTTGGAAGCCAAGGCTGGACTTAACCTACTCTATTCTGGTATTCTGTTCTCCCAAGTAAGGCGTGGGTTCGAATCCAACTTCCGACAAAAGTTCTTCAATCGCTACAGCACAATTTGAGCCACTTACGGCTTTAATTGCTTTGTTTTATTTTTGCGTTTCAGGCAAAACTACATAACACTTAAAGACACTACGGGCATGTAAATGGAGAACGAAATTATAGTTATACCGAATCTCCTACACACAATACCAAGGTTACCAACTTTGGTCAGCTGGCCGGAGTGAGACGTTCAATTCCCGTAAGATTTCTTTGCGACAGCCTGAGAGTCTGAAAACACGTCACACCAGATGCATGAGAGATGGAAACCTGGGATATTCAGTCGAATCAGATCAAATATGATGCTAAGTTAGTACTAAGTTAAAATATGTTCCGCACTTGTAACATGCACCCATGATTTGGAACAGCAGCATACCTGTCAAGGTTTGGATTTGAAAATAAAGGAAATTTTCCGGCACCCGCCGTGAGCCATCCCACCACCGCAACCAGGCTCCAGTATCCCTTACATTTTAAGACAGGAAATATAAAATAATATAAATTATATAAAATATAATATAAATATAAATATATAAAATATATAAAATATATAAAATAAATTTTTGGCCACAACCGGGATTCGAACCCCGGTCTCCCGTGTGAAAGGCGGCGATCTTACCACTACACTATCCACCAACTATATAATATAAGGGAGATTTACGGGAAAATACTAATACGGGAGGACGGCGGGAAAGAGAAGTAAAATACGGTAGTTTCCCGGCCAAAACGGGAGACTTGACAGCCTGAGATGGTCAGCAGGCTGTCTCTGGCCACGCCCCCTACACCCTGGCTTTTCCAGCGTGTTCGCGAAAACGACTTCATTATTTATCGACAGACCATCATACTTTTTAGACGTTATAATAACAACACTCTATTGATCCCCCTCTTACTGTCCATGATACACAATGACGAGACACATGTTCACTAATGACGAGAACTATTCTATTTTTCATGCCGGGTCCTTCAAATCTTACATTTACAAATCTTGTTCTTGTTCTCTGCTTTCTCGTTCCCGTAGATATATATTATTATACGGAGATTTACGGAGTCTTCAAAGACGGTCCGGCTCCAGCTCAAGGATCACTGTTGCTGTGGTGTAGATCAGCTGATCTGTTTCCAGCTTAGCTTATTTCTTATTTCTCAGGTCAGCTGCTCTTGTATTCAGCCTACTAATATATATGGGGCTTGGTACCCAATCTCGGAATGTGGGGATGATGATATCTCCCCCCTGACCTGTCGTCCTGGCTCCCCCTTGTCGTAGCAATCGTGTTGTACCTCATCAATCTCTAGTTGTGATAGCAGTTGTTTCTGGCCACAACCGGGATTCGAACCCCGGTCTCCCGTGTGAAAGGCGGCGATCTTACCACTACACTATCCAGCAACTATATAATACAATATATAAAAAATATAATATAAATATAATATAAATATATAAAATATATAAAATATATTTTTGGCCACAACCGGGATTCGAACCCCGGTCTCCCGTGTGAAAGGCGGCGATCTTACCACTACACTATCCAGCAACTATATAATATAAGGGAGATTTACGGGAAAATACTAATACGGGAGGACGGCGGGAAAGAGAAGTAAAATACGGTAGTTTCCCGGCCAAAACGGGAGACTTGACAGCCTGAGATGGCTGTCTCTGGCCACGCCCCCTACAGTCGGTCCGGCCCCTGGCTTTTCCAGCGTGTTCGCGAAAACGACTTCATTATTTATCTGATTGATTTATCGACAGACCATCATACTTTTTAGACGTTTTGGTATCCACGTTTTAGGTTTTGGTATCCACCTAACTTAACTTGGGCAGTCGAGTTTGGGACCCGGATAAAGGGGATTTAACCCAGAGGCTGCAAGATAGTATTTATCACTTTAGTCCTAATCAGGATAGAAGTCCAATCTGGAAAGTTTATAAAGAAGTTAGCAAATCAGACAGTCATGAAGTAATCAAGACAACATTTATTAAACATATTACAATATATAATTATTGACATGTGGCCACATACTTGTAAATACATTTGGACAAATACAATATTAAACAATCACATTCCTCAGCTGAGAGTGCACAAAGTTCTGCGGAAAGTATCTGACTACAGATGGACTTTCACGCAGTTCTCTGTGGGAGCTCTGATTACAGAGTAACTCCCCGAATCCTTCTGAGGCCCTTCCTTAAGTATCCAAACCAGGTGATGGCATGTCTCTGAAGACTGACCAATTTCGGTCAACGGTTAATTTTAGGGGCATTGTTGGCCTTGGTTCTCAAGTCCTCAGCCAATCAGATCACTTTAGGGGGTGGTCGTAATTCCCTTGTTCTGCCATGTGAGAGGCTCTCTCAGTTTGGTGGGTTTAGCCGAAGTTTCTATAGTTCTCTTAGGGAAAACTATACTGCCTTAAATCTGAGTGTATAACACTCGCCGTCTCATGCCTATTCAAACGAGACCAAACATGCGTGTATTTGTCCCTAACATCTATGTGTGGTGAGTTATCCTATTTCTAGTGGAAAAGGTGTCTGTGTCTGGGGACTGACAGCTGTTGTTGCTGTGGTTTGACTGTGGAACTCCGGCCACTCCAGGGGGTGAAAGGTCTTGCTTTTTCTGTATTGCTCCAGTTATTCTCAGGAGCCGGCAGGGCTTTGCCTTCCTTAAAAGGGATGGTTTGATGCGTGGAGTCCAATCTTGCCTGGGCCAGTGGATCCTTTTCTTGGAGCTCTGAGATGGACTGATGCAGGCTGATCAGAGTTGGGGCCTGCAGGACCTATAAGTTTTATGTCCTTACATCAATCTCTAGTTGTGATAGCAGTTGTTTCTGGCCACAACCGGGATTCGAACCCCGGTCTCCCGTGTGAAAGGCGGCGATCTTACCACTACACTATCCAGCAACTATATAATACAATATATAAAAAATATAATATAAATATAATATAAATATATAAAATATATAAAATATATTTTTGGCCACAACCGGGATTCGAACCCCGGTCTCCCGTGTGAAAGGCGGCGATCTTACCACTACACTATCCAGCAACTATATAATATAAGGGAGATTTACGGGAAAATACTAATACGGGAGGACGGCGCGAAAGAGAAGTAAAATACGGTAGTTTCCCGGCCAAAACGGGAGACTTGACAGCCTGAGATGGCTTTTCCAGCGAAAACGACTTCATTATTTATCTGATTGATTTATCGACAGACCATCATACTTTTTAGACGTTATAATAACAACACTCTATTGATCCCCCTCTTACTGTCCATGATACACAATGACGAGACACATGTTCACTAATGACGAGAACTATTCTATTTTTCATGCCGGGTCAATCAGATTGTCCGTCGCCTATCTGAGCCAATCAGATTGTCCGTCGCCTATCTGAGCCAATCAGATTGTCCGTCGCCTATCTGAGCCAATCAGATTGTCCGTCGCCTATCTGAGCCAATCAGATTGTCCGTCGCCTATCTGAGCCAATCAGATTGTCCGTCGCCTATCTGAGCCAATCAGATTGTCCGTCGCCTATCTGAGCCAATCAGATTGTCCGTCGCCTATCTGAGCCAATCAGATTGTCCGTCGCCTATCTGAGCCAATCAGATTGTCCGTCGCCTATCTGAGCCAATCAGATTGTCCGTCGCCTATCTGAGCCAATCAGATTGTCCGTCGCCTATCTGAGCCAATCAGATTGTCCGTCGCCTATCTGAGCCAATCAGATTGTCCGTCGCCAATCTGAGCCAATCAGATTGTCCGTCGCCAATCTGAGCCAATCAGATTGTCCGTCGCCAATCTGAGCCAATCAGATTGTCCGTCGCCAATCTGAGCCAATCAGATTGTCCGTCGCCTATCTGAGCCAATCAGATTGTCCGTCGCCTATCTGAGCCAATCAGATTGTCCGTCGCCTATCTGAGCCAATCAGATTGTCCGTCGCCTATCTGAGCCAATCAGATTGTCCGTCGCCTATCTGAGCCAATCAGATTGTCCGTCGCCTATCTGAGCCAATCAGATTGTCCGTCGCCTATCTGAGCCAATCAGATTGTCCGTCGCCTATCTGAGCCAATCAGATTGTCCGTCGCCTATCTGAGCCAATCAGATTGTCCGTCGCCAATCTGAGCCAATCAGATTGTCCGTCGCCAATCTGAGCCAATCAGATTGTCCGTCGCCTATCTGAGCCAATCAGATTGTCCGTCGCCTATCTGAGCCAATCAGATTGTCCGTCGCCTATCTGAGCCAATCAGATTGTCCGTCGCCTATCTGAGCCAATCAGATTGTCCGTCGCCTATCTGAGCCAATCAGATTGTCCGTCGCCTATCTGAGCCAATCAGATTGTCCGTCGCCTATCTGAGCCAATCAGATTGTCCGTCGCCTATCTGAGCCAATCAGATTGTCCGTCGCCTATCTGAGCCAATCAGATTGTCCGTCGCCTATCTGAGCCAATCAGATTGTCCGTCGCCTATCTGAGCCAATCAGATTGTCCGTCGCCTATCTGAGCCAATCAGATTGTCCGTCGCCTATCTGAGCCAATCAGATTGTCCGTCGCCTATCTGAGCCAATCAGATTGTCCGTCGCCTATCTGAGCCAATCAGATTGTCCGTCGCCTATCTGAGCCAATCAGATTGTCCGTCGCCTATCTGAGCCAATCAGATTGTCCGTCGCCTATCTGAGCCAATCAGATTGTCCGTCGCCTATCTGAAACAATCAGATTGTCCGTCGCCTATCTGAGCCAATCAGATTGTCCGTCGCCTATCTGAGCCAATCAGATTGTCCGTCGCCTATCTGAAACAATCAGATTGTCCGTCGCCTATCTGAAACAATCAGATTGTCCGTCGCCTATCTGAACCAATCAGATTGTCCGTCGCCTATCTGAACCAATCAGATTGTCCGTCGCCTATCTGAACCAATCAGATTGTCCGTCGCCTATCTGAACCAATCAGATTGTCCGTCGCCTATCTGAACCAATCAGATTGTCCGTCGCCTATCTGAACCAATCAGATTGTCCGTCGCCTATCTGAACCAATCAGATTGTCCGTCGCCTATCTGAACCAATCAGATTGTCCGTCGCCTATCTGAGCCAATCAGATTGTCCGTCGCCTATCTGAGCCAATCAGATTGTCCGTCGCCTATCTGAGCCAATCAGATTGTCCGTCGCCTATCTGAACCAATCAGATTGTCCGTCGCCTATCTGAACCAATCAGATTGTCCGTCGCCTATCTGAACCAATCTGATTGTTTTTCTTACACAAAAAATTATTCCGTTTTCAAAACACTTTTGTGCAAGAAATGCTCCCATGAGCCTGTGTTTAGTGCCTACAGAGGTCTTCTTTTTGCCACTGGTACAGGAGAGTACGGGTCCCACCTTGCCACAGCCAGGCACCTCCACGCTATCGACGGGCCGCGGAATCTCGATGGAGCGCACGTTGCCGTACTTGCAACACTCCTCCCGGATGTCCTCCAGGATCTCCTCGTAGTCCTCGTCGTCCACCAGCTCCTCGGGCATGACCATGTTGAGGAGGCACAGCACCTCCGTGGGCATGCCGGAGCTCTGCAGCCGCTGCAGCCCTGGAACCTGCAGCGTCACCGGCGTCTCGATGATGGCCGTCTGTCCCGGGGGGCGACAAGAGTGTCAGATACCCCCTGATCGTCCAATCGTCTCGAGTAACAGCGAGAAATTTACATGGACCCAAATAAACCCAAGAAATAGGGGCATTAAGCTTCCTGGGAGGCACCCAGGAACCAAGTTGGGTTTAGGACATCAGAAAGGCGGCAGCCGAGGGCAAATACTCACAGCGTTGGCATTCTTAGCCCCCACGCTTGCCCGCTGGACGATGAGCTTCTTGTCTCCGAGCTGCATGCCATTGAGTCCAGCCACGGCCTGCGGGATGCATCCCACACAAGCGTCAGCAATTCCATCCGGAAGCCCCGAGTCACCCCAGACCTTCCAGCTGCTGCCCCACCTCACGCACCTGGTCAGTGGCACTGATGTCCACGTATTCACAGAAAGCATAACCCTTAGACAGTGACGTGGCACTGTCCTTCACAAGGTTGAAGGCCTTAAGAGGTCCGAACGACGTCAAGAGTTCCTTCACCTGGGCAAGAGGAGGAGACGCGGGGGGGCGATTAGCCCGACAGTCCAGGCACGGCGCCTCGCTAGAAATGCTAATCTTAACTGTGGGAGAAGCAGCATGTTAAACTTTGCAAAACGACATGAGGAAACAGTGAAGACATCAGGAAAATGGCTTTATGACAAGTGGCTCGACATTACGGTGCAACACTAGAGCTCAAAGCCCCCTGTGCCCTTTCTGCATGACTTACTTACTGGGAGCGTACAAAAGTAACTATTTTGATTCTTGTCAATGAATGATAACACAGATTCCCCCCCCCCCCATCCTACAGCATATACAACACAACTGAATTCCTAATCAAGTTCTCTGATAATTCCAACTACGAATTTTGAAATATGGACCGAGTTGCATCTGATTTTAAGGGCCACAATAATTAAGCTAGATGGTATATAAAAAAAAAACTAAATAAAAACAGCTAATTATATGTTAAGTGTTCCATGTATACAATGTGGAGGGGGGGGGGCGACTCGGCAGAACACAAACCCAGCCGAATCACTGACTTCCTGTTCTTAAAACCAAGAACCACATTGGTGCAGTTAATTAGAGGGACAAAGCCTACAGGAGATAAACTCACAGGTAAAGCTAAGAGCCGCCACAGGGTCCTGCTAAAGGGGCCACGGCTTGAAGCCAAACAGGACGAAATAGCTCTGCTAACATCATTCCTCACTTATTCTACAGGAATCTACTGTAAAGCCGCATTAACCACTGACTTCAGAAAGGAGTCACCTGGGACACTGGCAGCCACAAGAGGGCGCTACCTCCTACCTTCTCTTAGGGGCAAAAAAAAAAAAAAATCAAATTTATACCCTGTGATCAGCATAATAAGTCTCTCCCCAGCCTTCAACCCCCAAAAAAAGGACCCCATATGCTTAAGAGCACTCCAGGACAGAGCCCCCCCACAGGGGCAGGCCGTCGACAGGGAGGATATCCGTGCGAGGGACGGAATGTCTTACTTGCCTTGTGTTACATGTTGGCATGGCAGCAGTAGGTCAGTACTACTGAACAAATTATGAGCGAAGACTTAACGATCTTACAGGCCCCTAGCTGGGGACAAAGTGGGGAACAAAAATGAAAGAGCTGTAAGTATCAAAGCGGTAGCAGGGACTGCAAAAAAAATGTAAACACCAGGATACAAGCAGCGGTTTCCATTTCACCTGTCTATGGCACATTTACTGGCTTTGACGTGAAATACATTAACAGTTCTGCTGGATTCAAACTCTCTCCCCCCAGTGCTGCTTTGGTACAGCCTTCCTCTTGACTTGGATTACATGTGACTCACACTGGATAAGAAAGATTACGATGACAATCCGAAAAGGAGGAAAAAAATCAAAGAAAAACAAACTGACTGCACTTCTCACTTACCTTTCACTGAAACCGCGATCACTATCTTGTGGGCTGAGTCTTGCCATTTTTAACAGTTTAGGCTAAAGTGAGTGGGACACCGGAGCTCAAAATGTTACAATGCAGGGGTGGACGCAAAACGTTTTGCGATTAACTTTTGCAAAATAAATAGGTAAACTATTAAATGCCTGTATGGATTATGTCTATAATGGGCCGATTTCAGTGGGGTGGCGATATAGGAAGAAAAAAAAAAAATCATAAAAGATGCTAATGAGAAGTAGAAAATGTCTAAAATGTGACCCTTTCAACACTTTCAGAGTAAGACGACCTCATCTGTGCATGTTGTTATGGTAATATTATCCATCACTGACGTCATAACAGAATAGGGCATGGGGCACGATGTGAAAACTCCAGTGAAGCTGATAATCGTTCACCGGGAAAAAGGTCCGAAGTATTTTCTGCCTTTCGAGCGACACAGCAATGTAGGGAACGATTCTTCCGCAGCTCCCCATCGCTGTTAACGGGATGTGAAGTCATCGTTCTCAGTGTGCGGACATGGACGTGAGACACGGCACGTCTGCGAATACTGAAGCGTTTGGGGACTTGGTCGATCTCCCCCACATTTCAAGCACAGTCTATGGTAGTGTTTCCCAGCCCAGTCCTCGGGGGTACCCCCCCGGTCAGTCCACGTTTTTGCTTCCTCTCAGCACACCTGTACCAGGTATTCGGTGTTCCTGATTGGCTGGGAGCTAGGAGGGAGCGAAAATGTGGACAGTCGGCGGTTCCCCGAGGACTGGGATTGGGCAAACACAGGTGTACGGCAATGTGGAGGTATTCGTCAGTTAGGTGACGCGCAGATGACTCGATTTTAAATTTTCATGCAGCAAAACGACGCGGCTGATTCATCCGACTAACACTCAGCAATTAACCCGATATACAAATATTCCAGGGTACCCAGCAACAGGCAGCACAGGGACTGGCTACGTGACTGGTTTGGCAAGCCGCCAGCTGTAAGGCACGTTTCCCAAAGCCTTTGTTGCTAATAAGGTTATTTGCTAACAACATTAGATAACAACTGAATGGTTCCAACTATGCAAGTCGATAACATGAGGTTTTGGGAAACGTACCTTTTACATTAGCGGGGTCTCAATATCTTCATAATTTACAGCTGGATAAACAATGAGCGTAATGTAACTGTCAACTCATTACCTACATGTCTAATAAATGTTTAATAAATCCCATGAATATCTTTAAAAAAAAAAAAAAAAAACCTCAAATGTGCGGCTATTTTCAGCAGCTAGCTTTAAACATGATGCTGACATTTGACCCCCCAGTATCTTGTAATGAATTTTAAGCGGTGAGGTAACTTTGACAGGCTTTCTTTTCCTACTAATCAGTTACACAGAGACGAGTGTTTATTTTATGTATGTATGTGCGTGCGCGTGCGTGCGTGCGTGCGTGTGCGTGTGTGTGCATGCCTGCTTGAGTTCCACGTGCAGCAGTGGGACAGAAACACAGGAGGGTTGTGGGTCGGCTCCCCGGCGACAGAGACTGAGGGCGGGGTACCTGATCGTCACTGAGATAGTTGGGCAGGCCTCCGACAAAGAGCTTGTGTGGCGAGTCTGGAACCACGGTGGAGACGACCCCTGCAGACAGAGCGGCACGGCGCCCAAAGCCGGCCGATCACAGCAAACCGTCAACATGCCGGATAATGACCACGAGCAAACGGCGCGAGTGAAATAAGCCAACTTCAAATCAGTATGACGTCGTTATCTCCTATATAATATCAGATAAATGTAACTCCAGCAAAAAAATACCTAAATACTGGGGCAGTTTGACGACTGTTTTTTGTCTCTCCCATCTTGCTCTCCATGGGAGATGCTGACACATGCAGCACCAGTCAAAAGTATGGACACACCTGCTCTTAATGCATTTGTCTCTATTTTAGCTGTTATTCACCTTATAGTAAAAGGCCTTTGGGCATGGAAGTTATGCATATGAAGTACTGCAAAGACAAAATTTTTGTCTCTTCAAAATAGGAGCCATTGGCTTCGATGACAGCATTGCGGACTCAACCAGCTAACATATGTACCCACCTGGACCGTTTCTCCAACAGTCCTCGAGTTTCCACAAGTTCTGCGCGCAAGCTGGCTACCTTACTCTTACTCTCATCCAACTGATCCCAAACCAGCTCTATAGAGTTTAGGTTGGGGGGCTGTGGGGACCATCTCTTTCCTAGTTCACAAGGTAATAAGCTACTTGCATAACCTTCAAGGTGGGCTTTGGGTCATTATCTTGCTGAAAAACAAGTCATTTTCAGTAGGTGTGTCCAGAATTTTTAACTAGAATAGGAGCCAGCAACCCTAGAACAATTTGGGGGTTAGGGTCCTTGCTCAAGGGCCCAGTGGTGAAATCACTCTGCCAACCCTGCCAACCAGCAACCTTCTTTTCATGGGCAAACATCACAGAGCCACACAACACCCCTATGTTAACAGTAAGAAGTGAGTGACTGAGCTGTGTGTGTGTGTGTGTGGCTCAGCTGGTTAGGATGCCAGCGTTATCATCAGAAGATCACTGGTTCACATCACTGGTGATCACACCACTGGGCCGGCGAGTTTGCTCTAGGGACAGGCTGACCCTGATTTCTCAAAAAAAAAAAAAAAAAAAAACATTCTTCACTTTGGATAAAACTGTCTGCTAAATATTTACAACATTAAGTAAATAAAAGTGAAAGTCTCCCTCTTTATATGACAAGACATCCGCAGCTTGCGAAGGACAGTCAGTCCGTAACGAGTACAAAAAACTGGCCTTGCCGATCGGCTCTTCAAAGGTAAATAAAGATTAAGGTTATGACGGCGACAAGCAAAACGGACCTGGTACGTGGAAGGCGGGCTGCTCTGAGATGCCAGGCAGGGGGCGATAGTCGTGGGGCCGCCTGATTTTTAACGACTGACCCTGGAAAATGATGCCGTCGAAGGCCATTGCCTGCGTGGTCTCATCCACGGACCGAAACTAGGGCAGAACGAAGAACGTCGTTAATCAGGGAAGGCTGCGGTCTCCGCCTGGACACAGCAGCCATTAGGCAGGAAAGACTCTTACTTCAAGGAAGGCAAAGTTCTTGTCCTGGTTTATCTGAACAGCGAGGACGGGATTGGTGGGACCTTGACATAAGCCAGCCAATCGCATCTGGGTATTGAAGAAATCCGCCATGGCCTCCTAAAAAGACAGGCAGACACACTGAATGAAGACAGGCAGACGTCTGAAGACATCAAAACAGGCAAACGAGAAAAAAAATGACTGACAAGTCTAGTACATTTATCTATTTATTTTGCGGACACTTTCATCCAAAGCAACATACATTTCATTGAAGAAGCAGGACCAGACAGTTCCTAGAGCAAATAGTGCTTAAGGGCTGCGCTCGGGGGCCCAATGGTGAAATCACTCTGCTGCCCAAGGGATTTGAACCAACAACCTTCTTGTGACCGGCTCAGTGTCCTAACTCACTGAGCTACACATGACACCAGTATGCATGACAGAAGGCAACGCGGGACTTTGCCTGGACTCACCTCCGTCAGGCCGAAGGGGATGTTGCCGACATAAAGCCGCCTGGCCTGCCGGGTCATCTGGCTGCCGACCATCGGCACCTGGGTGGGCGTCACTGCCACGCCGCTGGTGGTGGATGTTGCCAGTAAAGCTATCGTGGGGATCTGCCCTGCAGCTGTGGGGAGGAGAAAGGGCTTCAAGACCCCAACCAGGGACGGCCAGAACATCCGGATCGTCGCCTTCATTTGCTTCTAACCCCTAGGTTTAAGCTCTCTTCACACTGTCTGAAATCATCCCAAGTGTTATTCCCTCTTTGACCAGCAGGGGGGAGGAGGGCACTCCAGAATAAATGCTTTCATTGCAACCAATATACCATAACCTTGCAATACTGAACTAGCACACATGGAAGCGTCGCATCCAAACCTTGCATTGCCTTGTACTGCATGGGGGTGATGTGCTCGAATCCCGGAGGGGGAACATCCCAGTACTTGTATGTCCTTTTCTTACGGCTTCTCCGAGGAGAGTAGCTGCCCAAACACAAAACAGAAGGTTGTTTTCCCCAAACAATACAGTGTAAACACTCAGAATCTGGCAAAAACAAACAGATGGCAGAATGTTTACATTTAACTTTGGATCGCAGGCAGTTTAAGGTCATGAGGGTGTGACCATGCGCCACTTTTTAGGCTGGCTTTGAGGTCCCATCGCTATGGCGGGGGCTACTTATAAACGCCAGTTAAAATTTAATATGGGTACAGTCCCCCTTCCCACCACGAAGAAACCAATTGGTTGATTGTGAAAGAAACTTGTTAAGAGGCCTCAAACCATGCTAGATATCAGCTTCAGTGCCTGTAACCGGGACCGTGAGGGGGGGTACCTGTGCTTCTTGTGCTCGCGTGAGCTGCTCCGTCGGTCACGACCCTTGCGGTCGCGGCTGCTGCTGCGCTTCTCGTGACTCCGCCCCCTGGAGTCCTTGCTCCAGCGGCGGTGCTTCTCGCCACGGCTCAGAGACCGGCTGCGGCTACGCTTCTTGTGTCGCTCCTTCTCCCGCTCTGGGGGACGACACCGTGGTACCAGTGAGACGGTGGGCGGAGCGACATGACTGCCCCCCTACCATCCATTTCGATAAATCCAAGATGTGTAACTCAGAGGGATTATGAATGTGTGTCCGGATGGTTGTGGGTTTGAAGCCCATGAGTCACAGAGTAATCATATTACCAACTTCCCTGGGGTGCTGGATGCTGACTGACCCAGCGCTATGCCTTAAAAGTCACTTACGGAGACCAAGATGTGGTACGGGGTCTAACTCCCCAGTTTCCTCACCAGAATGAAGCACCTCCATTCAATTCACATATTCAATCACACCCTCCTGAAACAAACACACCCATCTCTCAATGGCTAATAATTTCAAGGGCACAAGGACATCCCCTTGAATGTCAGTCTGTTGTGAAACAATAAAAACATAACCAGACTAATTAATGATATAGGAGCACAGTGGTGAGTACAGTTGCCTCACGCCTCCGAGTCTGGAGGCCTGAATTTTGCCTCTGCTCTCTGTATGGGGAATTTGCCTGGAATAGGCTCCAGGGGAGCCTGACTAAGATAACTGGTTGGACGATGGATGGGTAATTAATATCGTTTCAATCTGACAGACAGCACTTTATTAAACTAGCAATAAAATATCACCTTTCTATCCCAGCAGGTCCTTCATATAGAAGCTTAAATAAATCCCTGAAGGTGCAGTTTTCAGTGAAGCATTTAAACGCAGGTGCTGCTCGAGGAATCAGCTTCATGCATCAGTTATAACAGCGTTACGGTAATGCACCGCTGCAAAAGTACAGACACGGAGCGGCCAATGCATCTTACGTAAATCGGTAATAACCAATTACCGCAATCGCAGGCATAGTCAGAGCGCAGATATGAATGACTGGAACTGCTAGTTTATCAAACACGGCGGCACTTAGTGCTCGTCTAGCCGAATCAGGTCGTTTCGAATGACATTTTAGTGATTTAGTGATAAGGAGCTGATATGACAAGATTGCCATTTGATAGGTACATAAATCAATCCTACTTTCGACTCCGTTGTAACGCATGTTGTATATTTCAGTTGCGTTAGTATGGCTTAAGTTTATTCAGTTTACTGGATTCTCTGCACTTTAATGAAGTTATATGTGTATTGTTATATAACTGTACATCATTGTTAGTTACTGCTATCCGCTGTAAAGGTAGATACAGGTGCAAGACTTTGCAATAACGACCTAAAAGCAGTTGTTATGATTCCAGGGAACGCGGCTGATTTTTAGAGTCTATACATCATGAAGAAACGGCGATCGTGTGAGAAAGACTTATTCTGTACGGATGACAGGGCCAGCATTTCGGACCCAAGGGAAAGGCTATTGTGCATCGGAAAGAGACAAAATCATATCATTATATAGAAAACTCGTCGTAGTATTTAAAAACCAAGTAACTAACACTGTTATTAAGTGCGGACTTTAAATCAAGTGGTCGCGGTCGTTTTTATTTGCATAAAACTTTAAACGTGATCTTGAAAATATAACGCTTGCAACAAACATCCATGCATAGTGTGTTACTGCGAATGAAAATACGCGGGTCGCAATTTATGATCCAAGTGTATAATGGTAAATAATTAAATAAATAAAACCGCAGGCTTTCACATCGAGTGCACCCCAATAACGTTTCATTGAAATGTCCATGTTATGTACGCCGGGCACTGATGGATGCAGGCCTAGCGATCTCTATAACAATGCCAAGCAAAGAATGTCACTGATTTACCAAAGCGGTCAGTTTTCGGGGATCCTGCGGCAGCTGGGAGAAGAAGAATCGGGCAGGTTTCAGAATCGGCGAGCGCTCGGATAAAAGGCACCGATTTCCCAGCCGCGCTTTTCTTTTCGGAACCAGCAGAAGTGCCCTCCGCACCATCCTCGGCGCTAGGACACGCCGGCCACTTTATTACCCTAAAACAGGGAGCATACACCGATCTTCAAAGCCAAACTTACCTTGCCGATTTTCGCTTAACTGCTTCTCAAACTCATCGAAATCGGACATTTTTCAGTCCGTACTAAAGACGTATTGCAAAATAAGCAGAGGTCCAACAGTAGGCCTTTGAATGGGCTACAGGCTGCATTGGGTTCTGCTGCTTTTTCTTCCGAGTCGCCTGCCCCTCCTCCCCCGAAGTCATCGGCTCTTCCTCGGTTGTATCACACACAGGTTCGGAAACATTCGATGCGCATTACCGTCCCCTCCTGCACTGGAGGGTTAAGGACAACGTGATTATATCGAACCAAAATTGAAATGTGCAAGTTGACTTTCCTAGTTATACGTCTTCATTTTTATTCTGGGTTTAACAACCATGAGTTTATGACGTATTTTACATGATTAGTTGGCGACTGGACCTTATTGTTTATATCTCTTATTAAGGATCCATCCATCCATACATCAATTATCAAAACCACACACTTACAATCCGAGTCTAGTTTCATATGCTGCGCTGCTGAGCGACCCGCAGAATATTATGCATGAGTACAAGTCACAAGCCCCGTTTCCACTAACACGGGGCCGGTTCTAGCTTGGTGCCTTTTGAGACCGAGGCAAAAAGATGCAGACTCTCCCCGTCGGGGAATCGAACCCCGGTCTCCCGCGTGACAGGCGGGGATACTCACCACTATACTAACGAGGAGATGTACGCGCACTACTTTTACATCTTCAAGATAAACAGCGGATGACTACTAACATTTGCGAGTAATCAATGACTGAGCTTCATGTCATGACCATGGTGCTCAAGAGAAGAAAAAATACATAATGTACGTCCACTGATACCAGAACAACCATATAGCTTTATACTAAGACGATGATTAAACGGAAAATTCCTTTACAAAACACTGCCACAAAATCATAGTTTCGCAATATTACATCGTGCAACGGGACACAGTGTAAGTACGTGAAGTCGGTAATTAAATCAAGAAAAAAAAGTGAGAGGAAAAGAATACTTTTCTATTATCATATTTTTCTAACTGGCCAAACTGAGTCATATTTTGATTATACACACTAACAGAAAAACAGTGCAAATCTCCGGTAGTCCGTTTCACTTGCGCTCCGCTATGGGGCAGTAACAAGCAGAGCTTAAGTGTGGAAGGAAAAAAAAAACACAGGACAGCATCAATCCCAACTTCACAAACGCCGGAGATCGAGATGCTGTAAGCATGACAATTAACATCTTTATCCAAGGGAACAGCTGCAAGACACAGATGCCGCGCCTAACAAAGGTAGGATCGATTCCGAAGTTCAGGCATTTACAGACGCGGACTCTTCTGGAGTTGATTTTTTTCGGGAGATACGCATCAACTTCAAAAGTATGAACCGCATTATATCTATATCTGTTATGACGTTGTAGCTATTGATACTGATGCATCACAAAAATAATTTAAATGTTTTTTCATTCTGACATATGTTCGTTCGGACGAGGATTTTATTATATGAGATAAGTTTTAAATGAAAACTTTTTTTAATCTATATGATTAATTCTCGAATCTAAGCCAGACTTCACATAAATCATTCATTCATAAATATAATGGAACATACAACATCCAGGTATCCATGAAATTTATGATCAGGCTATACGTTTGTGATAACAACAAAACAACACAACATGTATATTTACAATATATGGGCCTATTGTTTAATATTGCCTCCAAATTATAGCCAGACAATAACGCAATAGGCCGACATCAAACTATTTTCATGTAAAACAAAAGTGCTGGCAGTTTGCTTGTGCTTACAGACCCCGCCTTGAGCCCATCCAGAAAGATCCCAAAAATAACCGACAAGCAAAGGTTGTAACAATCTGAGCATGTTTAGTTTAATGTAATCAGGAGCCGAATTAATAACGCGAATAAATGATCAAACCGAAAGTCTGTAGTCGGGAATATCCGATAACGTCTTTGACGTGCAGTTAAGATAGTCAGAGGAAAAACCTTGTAGTTTACTTATATATATGCCTAAATATATGAGTGTGTCTCTCCGGTGATTTAATGATGAATATAACGATTACATATCAAATCACACATTAAGCAATTATTATATTACTAGGTTGAACGTTTTCACTATGTCTGTCGTCACCTTGATTTCACGATTTTGACTATTCTTCTTATCCCAGATTGAACAAGTCATTGTGGCGATGCAAGATCCCGACATGGGGATAAAGATGAAGAATCAAAGACTGTTAATCACAGTGATTCCACATGCGATGACAGGTGCACGATACATATTTTACTTTTTAAAAATAATTTTTCGTGCCGCCCGGGTTGTCTTACACCCGGCCGTGCAGTGTCCCGGGGGCCGGGTCCTAATGGTCATTTAAGCCCTTCACAGGAAAGCCCATACATCGGCGGTCTTCGGGAATCCTGTGCATTAAGACTGTCATCGATCTCCTTGCGCTCATATTTATTTATGTAATTTATTTATCGAGTTCAGCGTTTTTGATTTATGACGGCTTAATGCATTTCTCGACTCTAACTAGATGCCTTCCTCGCTATGCCTTCCCAGGAAATGATATCGTGGAGTGGCTAATTCAGAAGTACTCCATCATGGAAGAAGGTAGGGCCGAGAAGTATGTAGGGAAGCGTTACCTGGTGCTCTTATGTGAGGTTAATCGATTGTTTTTTTCCCTTCGTGACGACGATGGCGCCCCTGCTGGCGAAAGACGTCATCAGGTTTTTTTTTTTTTTGTAATAAAATAACAGAAATAAACGAGTCTTTTGAATAATAAATACAAATGAAGTAATAGAATTTGTCATCCATACAACAGATTAGCCTAGCTGCATTTATGTGTAAGCATATGCAATTCACGTGTCTGACAGAAGCATGTTCTGTTCCATTGATATTGCTGAGCCTGTGAATTAATAAATGTCAGAATTGAGCTTGTCCATAACATAGACACCCCATTCGCCTGAAGCTTTTGGGATTTTCTTCCCCTGGCGTCAATTTATCTGCTGAATTATTTATCTTTCTGCTGAGAGGCTATTAGTACAAATAATCTGTAGGCCAGTCCCGAGTCGCGCCGCTACGCATGCTGAGCTGTACGGTTTGATAGTCCCGATGCAAACTTCGCTGATAGCCAGAGGCAGTCAGTCATGCCTGGAGAAATATCGCTATCCGTCTCCCTCATTATGCACTTCTGCAAGACGCTGTTGTCCTGAATTCCCGGGCGATGCAGATGAGGTTTTAAATAGCAAGGGAGCAGATTTCCCTGATTTACAGCCCAGATTGGAAAAGAAGTCGGAATGGAAAGGAGGGGACTTTTAGGCAGTAGATGGCAGATGCATTAACAGACTTGAATGGGCAAAAAACCTGTTGCCCCGGTAAGCAGTTACCCCTCCCTGTAAACACTAGGCTTCCCCCTAGCAGCGCTGTTGCTGCGCCGGTCTGAAACCCCCGGGAGCGCCTGACTGCCAATGGCCGCGGAGGCAGCCGGAAAGTGGAAAGTCCCAATTACTCGTAATTAATTATAGTTCCGATGAGGAATGCACCATCCCCGCGGCTTATTCTGTGCACCATGTCAACGTTTTTTCCAGTTACTTGCTATACCGTAAAATAAAATATAATATGCCTACTCAGTTTCTAGTTATCGTGTGTTCTACTGTATTCCACTGACAAAAATTTAGAGAATTACTATGCCTAAATCTGGGCTACGAGTAGTGGATTTGTTTGAGCTTTGAGTAGTTTACGTGGAAATGAGTGACCACTTTGTGTGTTTTCAGAGGCACTTCATGTGGGGAATCTGATCGTGAAGCACGGCTACATTTACCCCCTAAAGGACCCCAGGACGCTCGTCCTGCGGCCCGACGAGACGCCGTATCGCTTCCAGGTAACCTAAAACCACGGTTTCTTCAGATGGAGGGCAGCGCGAGAGGGTGGTGGCCATGTGGGGGGGCACGCATATCGAAACTATTCGTTGGAGAGACTGCGGAATTACCGTGTAGGACAGTATTTCTCAATCTGGTCCGGGCTCCAGAGCTGAGAGGGTGCAAAAACGTAGACTGTCTGGTAGGGAGCTGGGAGGGAGCAAAAACGTGGATCATCTGTGTGTCGCCGAGGACCGGATTGGGAAACACTGATGTATGAGAACCAATGCCAGTTAAAGTAGCAAAATGCCTTCCACCCGCCTTGTCCCTGACATGTTAAATCACAAAGCACCTTTGTCACGCTGCTTCTGAATAGTTTCAAATGACAGCATCTCCTTTTTGCTAGACTCCGTACTTCTGGAGCTCTCAGCAGTGGCCAGCCTCCGAGCTAGATTACGGTGATTACCAATTATTAATCATGTGCTCGCCTATTACATCATTACTTCCCTTTACTAGAATAATAGAAAAACACAGTTTCTTGCCATGTCTTTCTTTTGCTCTTCTAAAGCGATTTATTTGACTAAGAAGAATATCAGAAAGCAAGGGCAGCTGATAGACTATGAAAAGGTAAGAGAAAATTTTTATTTATGTACATTTCAATGCTATTCTTATTCGCTGGTCTGAAGCATTGCTTGATGAGATCATGTGATAGCTGAATGCTCATGGGAGTTTTACTTACACAAAATATTATGAGGGTAGAAGGAAAAATGATTGGTTCAGAGAGATAACCAATTAGATTGTACATGAGGTGGATCCGAGCAACTAGAGGAGGCAGGAGCAACCAATCAGATGTCTTGGTCCTGCCTCCTCTGCAATCTGATTGGTTATCTATCCGAACCAATCATTTTCCTTCTGCCCTCAGAACATTTTTGTGTAAGAAAACCTCCCACCAATTATGCACATAGTAGGATCGCACATAGACATCCACCAACTTGCCGCCATGTTGCGTCAGGGTCAACGCATTTTAGGTTCTCATCAGTAAGAGGGTTTGTGAATCCGACACTGCCAGCTGATATCCTGGGAGGGGTTCGGCCTGTGAGTCATAACGTGAACCCATGCAGCAACGCAGCCAGCCGTGCGACCTGGCAATGTCGCATTTAAACATCGTCTCCGCAGGACAGCTACAACATGTTGCACAAACGGATCAACCACACCTGGGACTTCGTGGTGATGCAGGCGAAGGAGCAGCTCAGGTAAACCCCACCCCAGCCCGGGAATACTGTCGCATCGAGCTATGAAATCAATTTCATAAATGCACACAAGGGGACAGATGAGAATGGATGAATAAATCTCGTATTAAGAGGATGATGATGTTACCTAAATTAAAAAGTAACATGGTGTGTGGTCATAATTTCCCTCCTATCTGTTAAATCAGACCTCAGCCTAAACACTAGAGTCGGAAATCCATTTCTAAGTGAAAAAGGAAACAGAAAAATGAAAACCCTACCTTGCAGTTCAGTGATTACCGCTATATGCTAATTACCCAGTATGCTTTCTGACTCTCCATCGACTGCTCTGCTCCTACCAGGGCAGCCAAACAGAGGCGCAAGGCGGACCGCATCATGCTGGAATGTCAGGAACAGGCCTACTGGCTCGTCAACAGACCGCCAGTAAGCACCTCCCCCGAAACCCCTGACTCCCTACATCTGCCCCGGCGAAAACCCAGTATGCTGTGATTAGAGTAAAGCACACACTGGGTAAACCTGAACTCAATGCACCTTGGCAGCTCGAATATCGCCTCAGGCTGGGGGCGATTCTAGGATTTTTTTGAGGTTGTGGGGCAGAGTGGTGGCTCTGGGCCTAGGGATCTGTGCAAGCAAGTGGAAGGTTGTTGGTTCAAATCCTGTGAATGCCCAGAGTGATTCTACTCCGTTGGGCCTTTCAGCAAGGGCCTTAACCTGCAATTGCTTTGTCCTGGGTATGACATTAATCTACATGCAGGCCTGTTAGGAGATCCTTCAACTTACAGGGGAAACTTGGCAGGATTGGCAGGAAGGCATAGGCAGGGTCCCATTCCCCCACAGAGAGCTGGGGGGTTGTGCAGTTCTCTCCCACGACAACGGGTTTGTTCAATGAAGGAAGGCAAAGGAAACATCTGTAAGGACATATGGAACATTTCCGGTATAATTTTCGATCTCCGTCATCTCCAGAGCATTGAGCTCAGCAAAATTCACGGGGGGGGGGGGGGGGGGGGGAGTTTTATCTTCGTTAAGTAAGACACACAGAGTGTCTCCATGCATACTTTGTGGGGGAGGAATATATCACTTCAGGCCTGATAACCCACTACTGCTTCAGTGTGATCATGAAATATTTACTTAGCTGGGAAGAAGCCTATGTTCTGTGGGACGAGAGCTTTCAGAAGACAGACAGGACAACAGGCTGCGGGAATGAGCAACTGCACCCTCGCTGAGTGTAATTTGGAGTTCATGAATAACACAGGAGAGTGGAGAATGAAAGTGTGGGACAGGAGCAGAGTGTGGTGTGTATCTGGCTTAATCCCGGCCGTCACTAGGGCCCCTTTCTGCTGGGTGCGCAGCATCTCTCAGGGCTAATAAGCATCAGCGTTTATGTGGGCCATTATCCCCATCCGGGGCGGCATCAGGAGGTGGGAATGGCAGCCACGCAGCTGCGGATCACATCCTAAATTCAGCTTATTTTGCAGATGTACCTTTTATTGAGACTAGAGCAGTTGGGGGTTTAGGGACTTCTCTCAGGGGTCCAGTGGTGATGTCACTCTGCTGACTGTGGGATTTAAACCGGCAACCTTCCAGTCATAGGCGGCGACTGCCAACCCGCTCAGCCACACACCACCTTCATTGATGAAACCCACCGTTTTGACGCCAATTAGACGGAAACACAGTTGAGCCAAAAACCACGCAGCGTAGGGCCCCCCAGTCAGGTGCTGCTCGTGTTTAAAAGGCAGGGACGCTCTGCACTCTGGTACGGCCAGGTGGACGGGGGAAGCTGGGGGGGGGGGGGGGGATTAAAACCAGCAAATGACAAAATGGCCGCTTCCTGCCTCCTTTCTCTTTGCCCGAGAAACACGAGACGCATCGCTAAGACTGGTGATGCTTGGATCTGGGAGAGAGGAGTGCGAAGGGACTGGGAGACGGCCTGAAGCTAAAATGCAGACATGCTGTGTTTGCGTCTCCCCCCCCACCACCCCCCCACTTGTTGGGCCTTTTAAACGAGCTGGAAGAGGATCCCACCTCCGGAATACCGGATCCATTATCTGACCTCTATTCCTGCGGCTCAGGCTTAATGCTGCATGTTAGCGGAGAGATAATGGATGTAATTGCAAATAGCAGCGTAATAATTTGCCAAATAGTCTCTCTGCTGTTAAGTCCTGAGCTGATCTGAAGCACTTTAATTGGGATTTAAGGAAACCATGTTAAATCAGATTGCATTCAGTATCGACATTTGGTTAGTTTATTCTGTAAAGCAGGGTACCCCAGTCCTGATCATGGATACTGTGTCACCGACTGGCCCTCCAGGACCGAATGGTCCTTTTGGAAAGCTGTCACACTGTCCCCTACTGGGCAGTGTCGCCATGGGCTGTACCCAGTGGCATCATGGGAAATGTGACCAGTAGTGCTAAGGGGTATTAATGCAGCGTTAGACCGGCGTCAGTCTGCTTGAGAGAAACGAGCTCACTCTTCATCTGAAGTTCAGCTAAGGATTTCTCACCCTCTGATTTTCTGCAGCCGGGAACATTCAGCGTTCAAGAACAAGGCCCTGAGCGAAGGAACCGGCACAACTCCCGAGTCCAGCTGGTCTGAGCTTTTTATTAAGCATATACATTTTTTCCGTAATGCCAGTACCTGCTGTTTATCGCCTCTGTCAGTCACAGGACCGGATCCGGGCAAACAAGAGAGCCGCTCGGGGCCTAGATAAGATCAAAGTCATGAAGAAAAAATATGTATATTAATATCTATATATATATGGCAGCTATAGGCAGAATAGGCTGTTGCCTTGGGCCCCCAAATTACCCAAGGAAGTGAAGTGATAATCAGTGTTTTTGGTGGGAGGGCATCCGAGGGAAGCTCGTGTGTGAGTGTGACAGCACTTCGTTGTGCTCATCTTTCTGTCTCACTTCTTCCTCACTTCCTGCTCTCGTTTTCCATGCTAACGTAAGTACGTCAGCAGTCCCACAATACATACTCGTAATAGTGCTATATTATTCATGGTTTCTAGACTGGATGTCTGCTTAGTAAAGCCAGGAGCTGAGTGTGAGCAGAATTCCTACTGTCTGATTCCTTGCATGTGATTCGCTCGTGGGAGTTTTACCCTCACAAAAATGTTCTGAGGGCAGAAGGAAAAATGATTGGTTCAGAGAGATAACCAATTAGATTGTAGAGGAGGTGGGTCTAAGGAACTAGAGGAGGCAGGAACAAGACATCTGATTGGTTGACCCCCCCCCCTCCTCTAGTTGCCTGTATCCACCACTTCTACAGTCTGATTGGTTATCTCTCTGAACCAATGAACCTTGTGCCCTCAGAACATTTTTGCGCAAGTAAAACTCCCATAAACATGTGGCTTATATCATGTTTAGAGACGGTTTTGTTTCTTCCTTCTTTACAGAACAGAACGCGGACTACTACAAAAGAGAGGTAAGCCTGAAAGAATTTAGAGTGAACCTATTTCAGCTGATGGGATGGTTGCCAAGAACAACCAAAGAGGGTGATTAAGTGGGCTCTTAAGAATGCTGTCATAAGAAAATTGCTTCGGAAGGATCTACATCTGTGTTGTCGTTTTCTTTTGTTGGCTCTCAGATATTGACAAATTCTGTTTAAAGGTACAACAGCATGGCTCTTATCAGGGATTGGATGTGTTTTTTCTGACTCTTATATTCCCCGTGTGATTTTTCATGGCTCCCGACACCAGATTGAACACATCAGGAAATCCCTGGGCCGCTCGAGGGTCAAGTCCTCCATCTGCCTGGAAAGGTTGGATAACAGCCTCCCCCACCTACCCCCCCCCAACACCTGTGATTCAGCCTCAGTCCCAGCATAGCTGGGGGACCACTGGTTCGACACCAGTCCACATTAGTCCCTAACTGGGGGATATCTCTGGGTATTCTGTATACTGTGCCTCTGATTGGTGGGGGGGGGGATCTATTTCATGTTAATTCTGACAAAAATGCTGGGGACTGCTCTTTGTGAAAATCTAACCTCGTTATTTCGTTCTTTCGTCCATCTGCCCATCCATCTTTCACCATAAATCTCAGAGTCACACATATCCTGGATTAATGATGCCTAACTAATATTGAAACCGGTTGACTATTAAACTGAATTGAACTGTATTTAACTGCAAATAATTACTTAATATTGATCAGAAGGTCGCCGGTTCAAGCCTGGCTTCAGCACACTTGTGGGTCCTTGAACAAGGCCCTTAACCCCCAGGTTCCTGGGAGCCTCTACGGGCAGCTGCCCTTTGCTACCAAGCTTTCTCTCACCTATGGAGAGCAAGATGGAGGAGATGAAAAGAGAATTTCCTTATAGGGTTCAATGACGTATAATCATTTCGTCACCATTTCGAGCTCCAGTTTGCTGGAATATGCCAGCATTGAACCTGAATATTTGATGACTTGCAAGGATTATAGAAAGTAGGACTAAAACTGGGAATGGCTGGTCTTCTGTGTTCAGCTTCCTTAAGTTCAGCGAGCAGTACCTGAACCATGACCCCATGATGCAAGGCTGCCCCCCCAGCAACCCCTGGATAACAGATGACACGGCACTCTGGACGCTGAATGCCGACATGTGAGTGTGCGTTACCGCGCCCCATCCTGCCTCTTCAGGGCCACACCCCCAGAGGTGACTGTCGTCTCTTCACTTCCACGCCTCCTGGTGCAGGGTGGAGACACCCACCAAGCTGCGGGTGGAACGATGGGGGTTCGGCTTCACGGAGCTCCTTAGGGACCCTCTGGGACGGTGCAAGTTCAGGGAGTACCTGGAGAAGGAGTTCAGTGGTGAGCAGCATGTAGACCCCCCCGCCCAAGTAGATCAGCTTCATGGAGGCATCGTCAGCAAGTAAGAATCATATTCATTATTTGATCACTGCGGGCCTATTTGGGCAGTGTGTGACTCAGCAGATTGGGATTCATTGCAGGAGGTCATCAGCTCAAATCCCAGAGTCAGCTGAGTGACCTCACTATTGGGCCGTCGATCAGTTACTCCAGGGACTGACTGACCCTGCCCTCTCAAAAAAAAAAAAAAATAGGATCTAGCATCTGCTAAATTAATAATCATGATCCCTCTATGAAAGGCAATTCTCCTCCATATTGGCATCGTGATGAGCGCCTCCTGCAGGTAGCTGATGCATGCGCTGTTTCATTCACAGTGGAGAACCTCTGTTTCTGGGAGGCCTGTGAGGACATCCGGCACGGCGAGAGCGCTACGATCCCGCAGAAGGTGGAAGAGGTCTACAAGTGAGTGCGACCTTGTGGCCCAGTGGGACAGTTTGCATCCCAGTTGAATTTAGAGCAGGCCCTGATGTGGCACTTGCTTACTCCCAGTGGGACTGCAAAGCTCAGGCTCATCACTTCCTTCCCCCCAGGCAGTTCCTGGCCCCGGGAGCCAGCAAGTGGGTAAACGTGGACAGCAAGACCATGGAGAAGACCCTGCAGGGCATGAAAAGCCCACATCGTTTTGTCCTGGATGACGCCCAGATGCACATCTATTTCCTGATGAAGAAGGTAGGAGCATTAACTGTGCACAGCCATGAAAGTGGATGACAGCTTCATTAAAACGGGCTCTCGGCCTCTCCTCTCACCCTCAGGACTCCTACGCCCGCTATTTAAAGTCCGATCTCTACAAAAACATGCTGGCTAGAGCCATAGAACCACAAGAGACCAAAAAAAGGTAAAACTATTATCTTCTATAAAAGGGGTCTTTCTGTAATATATTCCATGTATTTTATATAAGGGGATAAGACTCATATTGGTGTGGGATACACACAGGTTCTGTTTCTGGGGTTGTTAACGATTAATTCCAGGGATTTTTGGGCTTAGTGTGAACTGCTGGCTTCAGCTTAGCTTCGTCACTAAGACTACACAGAGTTCTGTAATGTTAATTGCTTTTGCGTCCCCTGTGATGCTCTCCAGTTTCTGTTTGTAATTCCACGGTAGTCAAGGATTTTCCAACATGGCTGACTTAGAAAAGGCAGTGCCACAAGTGTTAGCGGAACGCTAACATGTTCTCCTTCCCATCATGCCCCAGTGTCTTTCCCTTTGTGAGACGCCAGCGGCACTCCAGCCGTAACCCTGCCCTTTTCGCCCAGGCCTTAGAGGACAACGGCAAGACCAAGTCCCTGGGGTCACCAGCAAGTCCCACAGCAGCCTGCTCTTCCTAACACTGCCTCCTGGGGGGGGGATGCACTCTGAGCTCACTGCTGCCCCACAGAGGCTGTTTGGGGGCGGTGCTCTGCTGCTCTATTTGACGCAGTCTTCCAGGATTTTTAACTTCGGATGTATTTTTATTATAGTGTCATGTTAAATAAGAACAGACTAAATTATGGTTTAGATCAGAAGTGAGAAAAGTCCTGTGTCTCTATATATAGGAAAAGTTTATTTCATTAGTAACAGACAAACCATAGTTGAGCCAAATATTGCCTTATTACTAAGTAATAAACATCTGCATACAACTTTCACTGAAACAATGGTTGTAATAGATAAATAGCCATTTAAAACTTGGCATTTAGCTCAGTGCTTATAATGTGGATTGTGTCCCATATTCCAGATCAAAACTGTGCAGTTTCGAACCTGCATCATGTCTGCTTCAGATTCCAGCAGCTTCTCTCATCCTTTGTTCATTTACTTCTTCAGCATTTCTCAATAAATTAAGCAAGTTTTTAATTCACCTTTAGTGGAATTCTGTCACTTAAATACCAAAATAGAATAACACAGGTGTCGTACTTTTCAACCATTTTTCTTTTGGCTTATAAACGGCATGTGCTACTCTGAGATCACTGACCTGCTGGAGATGTGGTTCGGAACCGCAGGTGACCTCGAGTTCTTTTTTTTTTCCTCCGTGGAGGGAATCAAACAACAAAAGAGATTAGCCAGAGATCCACCCTGCACGGACTTGCTGGTATGATGGGAACGGGACCTAGATTTACTGGAAGCACAAAGAGAGCAAACTAAATTCTGCCCAACAGACAGGCGGAACAAATCGCTACAAAAGGTTTCAGTCACCTGTCTCCCCTGCCAGGACAGCACCTCCCTCCCACAGCGCACCAACAATACATTATACTATTATACCGTGTCTTGGAAAAGTATTGGAATCCTACTTAGTGTTTTAAAAAGCAGCACATTTCTAAATTATCTATATCCCAGTCCCTGAAAGCTATAACTAAAGATTACTGAGGGTAAGATGAATCTCTGCTGCATCTCATAAGTTCATTAAAAATCGAAACTTCCTTTCTTTCAGAACTGAATTTTCTGCCATGTTGGTCTTTAAAATTGTCCATTGCTCCAACAAGCTTTCGAACTCCAGTTTGAATGAAATATTGGGCTGCGAATGTGAAGTAGACAGGGTCATGGTGAGGAATGCGTCAGGAATATGGGGCGTGTCTGGAAGTCTGTGTCCATCACCAAAGCCTGTGATATTCATTATTGGCGGTTTGTTTATTGGCTGCTAAGGCTCACAATGGAAGCTCAATACTAAGTGTTTTGAATTACTGAAGTTTGCATGTTGACGGAGCCGGGATGGATGGATGGATGGATAGATAAATGTTTAATAATACATGCAGTACAAGTGTCAAACTAACTTTACCAGACAAGCCCATTAAAACGAGGCTCTCAGTTTCTCTTGAAATTCTTATGTAAAAAAAAAAAAAAATAATAATAATAAACTACTTTGCATGTTACTTTTTAATAGATTTCCTTTTTAAAAAATTAAATCTGACTACGCAAATCCTTCAACTCCTACACTACCCATCAAGGCAATCCTCAGGATTCCAGCAGCACAGAGTTAACTGATGTTCTGCGCGGTTCTTAAAAATGCATGAAACTCGCGAGATAAAAATAAAACAACCGCAACAGAGAATACTGAAATTCCGTCTTCATATTACTGAAACATACAGGATTAAGAGACAACATGAAGTTGGGAAAGGGATTGGTGGGGGGTGGGGGGTGGGATTAAAGGCACTGTCAGCATAACATCATAAAGACGGCACCGATGTCCATTTGCCATGGATTATGTTGTATTCTGCGACTAAAAAGGACCCATAATCTGATTAAGTTCACATCAGACTAATGAGTGAATCTTCTCTGACAGCATTACTGACGCATAGCCCGCCATCCAGAGCTGCATTAGTGCGTTATGGGTTTCTAAGGCCCACCTTAACACAGCAGGGAAACACGTGCTGCTTAGTACGCTATTTCTCGGATCTGTAACATCGTAAGGTCACAGTACAACGTCGTGTCTTTCTGCAACTTTATAGCAGGGCTGAACAGCCAGGTGGCATTTTGGGCATTTTCAAGGTGAGCCGATGGGTAGGCGAGCCGGCAAAAATCTTGGGGAACCCCCCCCCCCTTTCCCAGTCAGCAAAATTTATTGCACAGCAAAAGTTATGGAGACCCCAGCTCTGTAAAATTTACTGTGGGAGTCCAAGGAAACTTTAAAAACACAATATCTCAATCTCCGGAGTCCTTTAAACCTAAAAAATATACAAAGAAATCTATGCTGTGATTCTGCTAGAGAATTTGGGCCCCATGAATGCATATCATATTGGGCCACAAACCCACACCAATGCAGTTATGTTCCAAGTTTTTTACTGTCCTAATCTCCCCCCCTTAACTGCGCCCCAGACTTGATGTTCCACGTTACAATTTCAACCAAATGTTGTGTGTTAAAAAAAAAATTAAATTGTGCACCAAAATTTTTTAACATGAAAGCAAGCATTAATAAAACTTAATCAAATGTTGATTTTTTTTTTTTTATATATAGAATTTCTCATTGTTTTGCTGATATCTGGGAAAACTGGGTTCATGGATCGGGATGGAAAGGCATGTTCAACGCACATTTTTTTTTAAATATTGATTTCCAGCAACTAATAAGCAAATCGAGGGAAATCTGCAAGGTACAAATCTGCAAGGTACAACAGAACCGTTCATCTCATTTCTACCCCGTCAAATCGCGTCCCAGGCTTTCTGGACCTCCCACTGAAATGCATTCAGCGACATCCACCTAAACAATTGCATTACCCCGGCAACGGGACTGCAGTAATCTCATTTAGTCTGAGAATTTGTGTGTCAGAAGGTAGAAAATTAGGATACGGACACGTTGCTCAAAGAGTGCCACGGAGTCACCAGCAGTATCATCAAACACGCCATTTAATACAATAATTTTTTTATCATTGTTTGTATAAATACAAATGATTCTTATTAAACAGCATGACTGACTCGTGCAATACAAATAGGCATATGCATCAAAACCTTTATTAGATTTCAGAAATCACAGAAGAAAATCAAGCTTGGCAAAATAAAAATTATGCAAAATTATCCAGTATATTTCAGCCGTTTCTATAAATGTACGCTAAGGTGGTACTTGCCAACGCCGAAACAATTCTCTCATCCAGTCACAGTGCTCTTTAAAATGGAGATACTTTAATTTATTTAAGGTTGAGTTAAAACACGACATTTAATATTCAGAATAAAATCAAAATCTGATAAGGGATTCACATCGTTTACCGTTTAACTGGTATGTCCATTTTCGATAGGCTTGTTGGGTGGGTAAAAACCCTATTTAACTGATCAGGGTCACTTAGGCAAGTTCACCTTAATTAAAAACAAAATAACTAAACAGCACATAACTAGTCAAAGTGTAAACTCTGCTGTTGGCAAAAACTGTACGGCTGGACCCCCAAGGGCACCAGCGACTGTAGGGCCTTGCTTGGCCAGTAGGGGGCCCCCTTGCACGTGACATTGCAAGGATTTGTAAGTTGTAGGGCGCAGATGGGAAACGAGGTGGGGTAAGAAGCATTTAAAGTGCGGAGCCACATACAGCCATGGGGGTGGGTTTGGGTTTCTAGCACAGCCTGCAAAGACCAGAATAAGTTCCTTTCCTCAACACACTAGCGCCCCCTTGGCCAAACACGACCCATGGTCACCTTGCAAATCATTAAGCTGCCCTGAACCCCACTCTGCTTTCAGTAAGTGCCATTTAAAAACAATGATATACACACATTTTCAGGAGAGCACCTGTGAAGTCACCCCCCCACACACACACACACACACTACTGGCATTGTTTGGCACCCGACCCATGTAAACCTGACCCCGATTTGCATAATTTATTCAGGTATATATCAGAAACCAGGGTTTCTGCCACCTAGAGGCTGTACGGCGCAACAAGAGACAAATCGCCATCAAAAACACAGGACCTGGAGAATCACCCGGGGTGGGGGGGATACATACTGTCACATACTGGCGTGGGTGGGGGAGGACGCAGGCAGTGTGGCAGTCAGCCAATGGGCGAATTCACGAGAAAAAACACTGTATGTTAAAAACCGCTAGCATCCAGCATGAGAGAAAAAGGTCAAAGCGAGTCAGGGTTTTTCCGGGGGGGGGGGGGGGGGGGCAGGGTTGGTCTTACCTACACTGGCATGGGAGGGGTGGGAGGCATTGGTTAATGGTACAATGTGCAAGACAATTATCTGGGAGAGGAAAATTAACTTCCCCTAAAGTAAAACTAAAGTCACAAGAAAACTGTGGTACCCTCTGTCAATAGACCACACTCAAAAAACTCTGAGTAAAAGAGGAACGTTATTGGCCTGGCTAATCTCTCTCTCTCTCTCTCTCTCTCTCTCTCTCTCTCTCACACACACACAGCTTGAAATGCTTTTTACACATTTACACTAATGTATATCACAATGCTACCAAAGCTTTGCAAATGACCACAGAGCGGGACTGACACCCAAGTGTGTGTAGAACCACACACACACACACACACACACACACACACACACACACACACACACACACACACACACACACACACACACACACACACACACACACACACACACACACACACACTCACTCTCTCTCTCTCTGAAGTGCTTTAAAAACATAACGGATAAATTATTTTATGTGCAAACTGGGAGGGGGCAACAAAAAGTCGCAAAACACACATGGAATCGATCCCCTCCCCCATCACAACCAACCCTCGGTGAACGAAACCAGAAAGTCAGTCATTGGCATCCCGGGTTCCGGACTTTGCTGAAATGCACGACCGGTGCGGGTTCTGGCGGGGGCTGACTGGGGGCAGGGGGGGTTGGCCTGGTGAGCAGCGCGGCAGTCGCCTTCCACGCATCACGTCTGTGCCAGCTGCAGCTCCTCCAGGCCGTCTTTGCCCAGGTGGTAACGGGCCAGGTCCTTCCGCGTCACCAGTCCCACCACCTGGGCACCGGGAACATGATTGGTACGTAGAACAGGGCATAGATAGCTGGTTATGTTATGAGGGAGGGGTGGGAGTAGCACAGGAAACCAGGGTGATAACCTTGATCTAGATGGATGCCCAACGGCCACTGGCTGAAAACCGATGCAGTAATTTTCGAATTTTACAATGAGAATGGAGATATGTGCTGGAGATGACGAAGGCCTGAGGACCTCGCAAGGCAGACGCACCTGGTTGTCACTGTCCACCACAATGAGGTGCCGCAGACCAAGGGCCCTGAACAGCTTGAAGACACGAGGAAGCGACGTCTCCTGAAAAAGAGGCAGAAGAACACAGTCGCAGAACATGACTGTTTAGTCAAATGTGTCTCTGGTTCTCAAGGACCAAGACCAAGGCTGAGACTGAGACTAGTACCTGCGTGACAGTGTAGGGGGTGGGATTCATGAACTCCGTCAGGTCCATCATGCACTCCCTCTCGTCTTGGGACACATGGATGGACTGGATCGGAGGGAAGCGAGGGTAGGCATCCCGGAAGTCCTTCAGCTGCAGTTTGCGCAGATTGAGACGAGAACGAGCCCGTTCCACAAACACCTGGTTGAAAAGAGTACACCGGTCACAACGTGGATGAGCACACTTCTCATTGGCTTGCTGCACTGACATTCGCAACCGTGTACGCAGTAAACAGACCCCTCATTGGTCAATCGCACTGCCAGTCACATCCAGGTATTCAATAATCAAACCCCTCATTGGTCAGCTGCACTGTCATTCACAGGCATGCATATACACCAAGCACCCTGATAGGTGTTAGTGTGGACAGACATGCTCCTTATTCAGCTGACCTCTGCAGGAACCTTAGGTCACACTCACCTTGTGTTTCAGGAGCACGATAAGCTGGGAACGCAGGATTAAGCCACAGATTTTCCCTGGCTAAGAGCACAAAATTCAGATTAGCAAAGCCCCAAAGTACATCATGTGACAAATCTCCAGGAAAACAAAATCACCCCTAGTGGGAGGGACATACCTCACAGCCATCACTCAACCCGGAGACTACAGGGAACCCGTTGTGATTGGTCGAGGTGTTGCTGAGCACATCCACAATAGTGCCCACTTTCTCCACCAGGTTGAAGCAGGTTACTGGAGAGCTCATAACCTCCCTGAATGGACAGACACACCAAACCTGAATATACAGTGAGAATGAAGCACCAATGTCTTGCTAAAGGCGTGTACTGGGCTCATTGAAGCATTAGCAGGGAAAATCCTGTAGGGGGCAATATACCTGGCAGTCAGGGAGTGGGAGGTGGCTGGGGCATCCCAGTGCAGGAAGGGCACACTCTGCAGCTTGATGTGGATGTCGTATAGCCCCTGTGGGAAAATTCGAGTCACTCAGAAGAGCTTAGGATCACATCTGCACAACATTCACAAGCTGCCACCCCTTGAAGTTTTACTTCCTCTAAGCAGATTTGCTGGCACATTGAGGAACAGAGAAGCGAAACGAGCTGTCACAGCATGATGTGCCACCTTAAGTTAGACAGCTGTGCAAAAACAACGGAAGGGTTCTCAAAATCAGTCACTGGAAGGACAGATGAAAAAAAGATGGCGTCAGACTGGTGGCTAGCTGCACCACCCACACCAAAAGCAAACATGAGACCGGAGCAGTTAACGAAACACGACTGGCCCGATTCCAAGTTCTGCACGGTCTGAAAGGCGATGAGCTCATCACTCACTGACAGGCTCACACATAATGCCAAATGGACCAACCCGCTCCAACCCGAAACGTCAACACTGACCTCCACGAAATAATCGCCCACGATCTTCGCCGTCATCAGAACCAGCATTATGGGTAGGCCGTAGGTGACATTTCCGGTGGCTTCCACCATGATGACAGTCAGGCTGAGGGTCATCCTCACGATCCCACCTGGCAAAGACCTTCGTAAACAGACGCAAACCCGAAGCCTCATGTGCCTCCATGCACCTCTAGACGAGCTCTGAAAAGCAGGCTGACCGCGGACGGACACTCACCAAGCTGGGCGGCGGCTCCAATCAGAGCGTACTTCCCAGGGTCGGCCAAGGTCTGTCAAACGAAACGCCACAAATCATAAAACATGCTCATTCAAAAACTTCGAGGGGGCTTTACTTCCAACAAACATTATGTTAAACTACATCTATGCCGACATGACGCTGGGCGGCCCAGGAAATCGATACAGCACTAACCAATAGGGCACCTTCAAAGAGTCACGTGACTGCTTAAAGAGTAAATCTGATTGGACAACAAAGAGGAAATCAATCTAAAGCGGGTGTTGAAGGAGGCCCTCTGACTTCTAAAGACCCCGTTCAATTTCCTTAATATATCAAAACCTGCAGCGTTTCCATTAAAGTTCTGCACAAACAAGCAAATTTGTTGACAAAGTGAAATTGCATAAAGGGTGTTTCCATTAAGTAACATCATGGAAACAACACCTGCAATTTATGATTCCGTGCCTCAACATGGATTGAGCTTTTCATGAGATACGAGCTCTAGAACCAAGTCATCGTGTCCTACACAGCAACAAGTTCGCAAAATCGGCTTCCATTTCAGTTTTGCGAATCGCCACAAAAACCACTTCAATCAAACTGAAAGCGTTTGAGGGCTTGTCCTCCTGAAATATAATCGTACCCATTAACGGATTTTCAGTTTTGCTTCTTCAAAATGTGCAAAAAAATCAAGGTCAGTGGAAAACGTCGCCACTGTGAGGTTTCTCTCTGCTGAGGGAAGAGTTCTGCTATCGTGACGGCCCCTCCTCCGCCAGCGGACCACGCCGCCTCACCGGCTATACGGCGCTTCCCCAGGAACGGCGACCCGTCCTGATGTACCTGTATGGAATTGTGCGGCGTAATGGAGGCCAGCAAAATGCCAAAGAGCCGCCCCCAGGCGGCGCCGATGAGCAGCGAGGGGATGAAGACCCCGGCGGACACAGTCAGGCCGTATGTCCAGCAGGCCAGGAAGAAGTAGGTGATGGTGAAGATTCCCAGGGTCACGGGATTGTAGGAACCTGCCGGGGGGGGGGGGGGGTGGTGGTGGTGGAATTCATCACCTAAGTCAGTGTTTCCCACGTTTTTGCTAAAATGTTGATCATGTAGTTGATCCCCAAGAACGCTAATCTAGCGAAACCAGCTAGTTTTACTTGATTCACCCTTGTAATGAGGATACAGGTGTACAGAAATTATTTCATGATGAATGGCATTTTTCATATGATCATTTCCATTTTTCTACCTGGTGTAAAGTGCAATTTGGAGCCGATCAAGACCAAGCCATGTTACTTTGGTATGTCTTTCATCCACTAGAGGGCATGGATGAACACAGTTTAGTGCCGTTCGAACTTGCCTACGGTGGCATTCGTCAGGGCACTTGAGAAGCGCTCCTGTTCTCCCCAGGCAGGGTGACAGTCCCCCCATCCCAAATGAGGGAAGCCTTGAATAATTGAGGAGGATTGTGTGTATGGGTTTAGCTGTCTGTCTGGGAAAACAATCAGCCAGAAGCGGCCCGTAAACAAACCTACGACACGACAGAGGTGGCAGACGAGTCTGACTGTTCAAACAGCTGCCCCGGACCTAGCCAGCCTGTCACCAATATCAAACACAGGTGTTCATTCTAAAGATGGACAACGGACTGTAATTATAATCTCTTCCAGAAGAAGGGCACAACAGGGGCGACCAATCCGGCTTCAGGTCACGACCCATCCTGCCCTGAAACACGTGCTGGAAACTCCACGGACCTGCGGGGCTGTGGAACAGGCTGCGGACACTCCTCTCCGGGGTGTTGAAGACGATCGTGGCCATGGAATTGTACTCGCCATCAGCACAGAACAGCTGTGAGAGGGATAAGTGGAGGTTCAGGCCTGAGGACAGGATACACACCCTCTCAGCTGTTCAGCCAATGAAATCACAGAGAGCCCACCTCCAGCTGCCTTACCTGCAAGGGGTATTCCTCCAGCTGATCCTCCCCCAGGGGCTGGCAGTCGTTGGAGAAGTAGATCATAGTGAAGAACACAGTGGCCGTCACGGCAGCAACCAGTATGGCCTCGATCACCTGCAGGCAGGGCCGGTGGATATACCTGGGGATGGGGGGGGGGGGGGGGGGGGGGGGCATGGTGGCTCAGCTAATGATTTTGTTGTGGGACAACTTTCATTTGCATCAAACCAGTGTGGGGCAGTTTCAAGGTCAGCCCCACAGTCTCGGGATATATTTATTTAATTATTTAATTTCAAGTGTTAAGATGCCTAAGTTTCAGACAGGCGTGACACAGTAAAAACCAAACAGGCCTCACTTACGTGCACACACACAGGCAGAGGTACGCACACACACACACACACACAGGCACACATGCGCACAGAAGTACGCACACACACACACACACACAGGCACACACACGCACACAGGCACACGCACACAGGCACACCTGATCCTGAGGATGGTGAGCCAGTAGTTCAGGACGTTGAACAGTGCTCCCAGCAATCCACCTGCGGGGGGGAAAGAGACATGGGCCCGGCATGAGAAAACCAGAAACAGAACCAGTCCGTTAAGATGTAAAAGAGCAAGGTTTGGGTTTCCACAATAAGACGCTCCCTCTCTCTCTCTCTCTCTCACCGAAGGCTCCCATGACGATAAACAGAGGAATCTCATACAGGTAGTACTCCGTGCTCTGAGGGGGGGGGTAAAAAAAAAGAAAAAAAAATCAATACCCAGAATCCTCCAGTCAAACATGCAAATGACAACATCACACCCTACAGGACTACACACATGGGGGCACCTCTTGTTTGCCTCTTTTTTTTTTATTTAATTTTATTTTATATATATATATATATATATATATATATATATATATATATATATATATATATATATATATATATATATATATATATATATATATATATATATATATATATATATATATATATATATATATATATATATATATATATATATAGAGTAATTTCTTCTATTTTCTAAAAAGTTACTGATATCTAGTTGGATGGCTAGATGAACACCGCTTCAGTTCCCAAACTTCTCCTCAGGGGCACCTCAGCCGTTCCATGATTTTGTTAAATTTCACCAACAGCTGAATTAAAAAAAGTTAAATATACTGGCTTAAAAAGTCAGTGAGAGACTGACTAGCTGTATGAGGTGTGCTGGTGGCCAAGTCAAAAAAAACACATGGCTGCATTGGACGGTCGCTGCAAATACTAGGATGATTTTAGCAGAGGTTCTGAAATGGCGAAGTTGACACACTTTCACAGGCATAATATCATAGTTTTACACCAACACGAGGATAATCTAAATATCATTTTCTTTGCCTGCCTAAGACTTTTGCACAGTAGTGTATAATTTTTAAAAAAATGGTGAACGTGTTGTGATCCTACAGGAAGCATACAGTGGGCATCCGGGGCAAACGTTTCAAAAACTTCAGGCACCGAAGGCGGGAAAAATTCTGCTGCGTTTAAAAAAAATAAAATAAACAACCGTATCTGCATACCATGTAAACTGCTACAGGTGCCTCTCTTGTAACGAGAAACATCCACAACCATGGCTAACATGCCTACCTAAACCAGGAGGCCCAACTAAAACAGCGCGGTACTCATGTCCACCGAGGTGATGACTATATTTCCAGCCCAGGGGGCCTCCCAGGAAAGTCATGCGCTGCGGGGTGGGGGCTGTGTCCAAGTCCCCCAACAAACGTTTCATGGTTTCCTTTCCAACCCATGTGACCAGAAGGCAGGTAAAAATACATCACTGCTCATGTGACAGGGTACCGAGTCGAGCCCTTTCTGGAAATAACAGCTCATCCTTTTCTCTCTCACCCTTGTTTCCCCATAAAGTTCACAGATCAGCCCCTTCTTGAACGGCACGGACAGGAAAGACCAAAACATGTTCGGGAACAGTGTGAACTTGGTCTCATTCTGGATTTTGGTCAAAATTATACCGTCTTCTTTCGCCTTTCCCAAACGAGGTAATGATTATAAAATGCTCTCCACTCTAAGTTGTCCAGACATCCATAAACATCACATTTTCCCCACTGACTAACGGGAGGCAGGAAACCAATGTCAGAGGGTAACGGCCGACATCTCCCAAGAGCTACTTGACTTGCGGACAGCATACCATTGGCCAAGACAACCAGATCAATTACCGATGCCCAATATTTTGATTTTCAAGATTCCATCTACAAACTTTTAAAAAGGACAATCTACATCACAACACCGACAGAAATGGGAAACTTACATCGTTGTCAAAGCGTCCAAAGTTGATGAGACCTGGGTTACTAAAATCTCCCGGCTTGTTGTGGTAGATACTCATGAAGAAGTTCAAGGTGAAGGTCGAGATCATGGAAGCGAAGAACTGAAAGATACGGGTCACTGAATAGTTACATTTCACCAGAGCCCCGTGGCGGGGCAAGGAGATCAGGTATGCTAATCGGAAACGTCACTCACGATTCTCCAGGTCAACATCTGGTTCCAGAAGGAGGCTCCCTCCTCCAAGCTGAAAAGGACACCACCTGCAAAACCGGAAACCATCAGAAACTGCTGCATAACTGCATTACTCACAGATCAGCTCCACTAAACTGGAAATATTCAGCAAAGGTCATACAGGGGTCTTTATTGCAAGGATAAGACTCCACTGGTGTGACTCCATGCCTTTGTGGCATTTTTTTCCTGGATTATTCATCAACACAGAGCCACCTTGTACTTTCCATCCTGAAACCGAAAAATCAATGGCGGAGGCCGAAGAAGCCCAACGCTGACAGGACACTCTAATAACCTTTTTTTTACTCATCATAGCTCCCTTCTTCCTTGAGGGTAACATTAGATTCTGGAGGCATGGAACTGATCTGAGATCAGAGCTTCGGGTGTGTATATGGGTGTGTCGAGACTAGATGGTCAGTATGGATAACTAAGGTGCACTAAAATTGGGTGAGCAGGCAAGGCATGTCACCCAGGTTGTGTGACAATTATTTTATATATATGTATATATATATTCCATCCACCATCCCTCTTTTATGGAGAACTGCGTTATTTTTATTGTCTATTGCAAAAAAAAAAAAAAAAAAACAATACATATATACATATATATTTATGGGTGTATCGAGACTAGATGGTCATTATGAATAACTAAGGTGCACTAAAATTGGGTGAGCAGGCAAGGCATGTCACCCCGGTTGTGTGACAATTATTTTATATGTATGTATATATATATTCCATCCACCATCCCTCCTTTACGGAGAACTGCGTTATTTTTATTGTCCATTGCGAAAAAAAAAAACTATATATATACATATATATTTATGGGTGTATCGAGACTAGATGGTCATTATGGATAACTAAGGTGCATTCAAATTGGGTGAGCAGGCAAGGCATGTCACCCAGGTTGTGTGACATTAATTATTTTATATATATGTATATATATATTCCATCCACCATCCCTCCTTTATGGAGAACTGCGTTATTTTTATTGTCTATTGCAAAAAAATAACACAAAAAAACTATATATATATATACACACATATATATTTATGGGTGTATCGAGACTAGTTGGTCATTATGGATAACTAAGTTGCACTAAAATTGGGTGAGCAGGCAAGGCATGTCACCCAGGTTGTGTGACAATTATTTTATATAAATGTATATATATATTCCCTCCACCACCCCTCCTTTACGGAGGACTGCTTTATTATTAATATCCATTGCGAAAAAAAAACACAAGAAAAAGAAAAAATATCTATATATATACATATATATATATATATATATATATATATATATATATATATATATATATGGGTGTGTCGAGACTAGATGGTCAGTATGGATAACTAAGGTGCACTAAAATTGGGTGAGCAGGCAAGGCATGTCACCCAGGTTGTGTGACAATTATTTTATATATATGTATATATATATTCCATCCACCATCCCTCCTTTATGGAGAACTGCGTTATTTTTATTGTCTATTGCAAAAAAAAAAAAAACTATATATATATATATATATATATATATATATACATATATATTTATGGGTGTATCGAGACTAGATGGTCATTATGGATAACTAAGGTGCACTAAAATTGGGTGAGCAGGCAAGGCATGTCACCCCAGTTGTGTGACAATTATTTTATATAAATGTATATATATATTCCCTCCACCACCCCTCCTTTACGGAGGACTGCTTTATTATTAATATCCATTGCGAAAAAAAAAACACAAGAAAAAGAAAAAATATCTATATATATATACATATATATATATATATATATATGGGTGTGTCGAGACTAGATGGTCAGTATGGATAACTAAGGTGCACTAAAATTGGGTGAGCAGGCAAGGCATGTCACCCAGGTTGTGTGACAATTATTTTATATATATATATGTATATATATATTCCATCCACCATCCCTCCTTTACGGAGAACTGCGTTATTTTTATTGTCTATTGCAAAAAAAAAACAGAAAAACTATATATATATATATATATATATACATATATATTCATGGGTGTATCGAGACTAGATGGTCATTATGAATAACTAAGGTGCACTAAAACTGGGTGAGCAGGCAAGGCATGTCACCCAGGTTGTGTGACAATTATTTTATATATATGTATATATATATTCCATCCACCATCCCTCCTTTATGGAGAACTGCTTTATTTTTATTTCCATTGCAAAAATAAAACATTTTAAAACACAAAAAAAAAAAAAAACGAAAATAATAATAATAAAAATTATTTTGAATGTGTATTCAAATAAGTTTGAATGTGTGTGAACTATATATAAATATATATATACACATGCATATACAGAAATATATACACACACACACACATATATATATATATAAACACACACACAGACACACACTCACATAAACACATACACACACTGTGTACAGTCTTATGCAAAGGTTTGGCACCCCTTGACAAATAACATCTTTTCAATTACAAAAGCAACAATATCAGTTAATACAGTCTCTTTAGGAACTGGGGGGAAAATACACAATATTTTCAGCAAACATTGATGAATAGTTACTTTTTATGCCATAAATTGAACAAAATTACAAAATAAAAACATTATTATGGCACTCTGCAAAAGTTTGGGCACCCTACGTAATCAGTACTTAGTAACACCTCCTCTGCCAGATATCACAGCTTACAAGCGCTTCTTATAGCCAGCTGAAAGGCTTTCAGTTCTTGTACTTGGGATTTTCTCACATTCTTCCTTGCAAAAGGCTTCTAGTTCTGTAATATTCTAATATATCAAGGGCTGTATTGTCAAATAGGAGATCGGCAGCATTCTCCCACCTGAGAAAACTGTACTACAATGCCCTTGATAGTGTGTAGAAACACACTCGTCAGCTCTAGTCCTCCTGTAACAACGCAAAAGGACTGGCAACCCTCAGGTATTTATGCGTGCGATTGTATGATAAATTCACCCTGACAGTCTCACACTTCTCTTGGTACCAACAGGTCTCATGGAATATATAAAAGGCAACTGCAACAATTATACTCGGCACTAAACATCGAGGCACGGAAATGCAGCAGAGCTTGTGTATTTCTCAGGATGCATTCTAGTAAAATGCCCGGAAAATGAGCTAAAGACATATTTCAAGGGGCACTATATAAAACCGATGGAAATTTTACTGATTAAATAAAAGGAAAAGCATCGTTTGAAAAATCACAAATGTTTCTAAGATTCAATGCATCGCTTTTTGACCACATCATAGCGATGAACACATCATTGTTCCTGACAATGTCCTAATACAGAAATAAAACTTTATGTTGGTAAACTCAAAAAGCCTTCAGCTGTCACACTGGCTAACGATCTCAAACGATTATAAAGCAGCATTTTGAAAAGCGCTGTTTTAAAATAACAGGTACAACACTTACCTTGTCTTCTGGCCAAATGCTTTTCACGGCTTGGCACTCCAACGGTGCTGAAACGAAATTTGTATTTCCTCCTACCTCGTTTGCCCTTCAGTTCTTCTTTTCTCCCTTTGGATGTTTTTTTCCTTCTTCTTTGGATATTGTTTTTTATTTTTGTTTGTTTTTTTTACTTTGCATGTTTTTCCTTCTTCGGATATTATTTTTTTGGCTTATTTTTTTAGACGATGTTTTTTTCGTCTTCTTTAAAAATTGATTTTTTTCGTCTTCTTTAAAAATTGTTTTTTTTTTCATCCTTTTGATGTTGTTTTACGGAACAAGAGCCGTACAGTGCTACTCTATCAGGAGGTAGCGCCAACTGAACGCCTTGAAGCAGTACCCAGCTCTTTTATAGGGAGCGTCAACCCGAAGTCAAGTTCTAGAACGTTGCACTCACTTTTCATTGGTTTCCCAGCTATGCTGTCAGAATAATGTTTGCTGATTGGTCGAAAATTTTAAAACGTACCCGAGTACTGTAAAAAAACTCAAGATCTTGCTACCCTACGGAGCACCCATAAGGTGATTTTTTTTATACGTTATATGCAGCTATTTGTAGCAGGCCGTAATTAGACTAATCCACCCTTTGTCAATAAAGCCAACAAGAGAACAGGTTGCCCAAAGTTTGCTCAGGTACACGCCACAGCACAACCTTAAAAACACATCCAGCACAAATCACACTAGTGAATGACACAGCAAATCACAGCAATAAAAAAGACCCCTATGGGCAATCCAGCACCCAGACTACAGGTGCCAAAAGGCCCAGCCTGCCTAATAATGAACCCAAAATATACATACAACAAAGAAAAAGACACAAACAAAAAAGAAAATAAAACTAGCCAGCTGCTCCCACTAAACCCCGCTCCCGAGGCCACTAAGCCGGCTGGCTTGATAATACACGATACAACCTCAGATAAAACATATTAAAGCAACACCAGGGAGGTTTACAACCTGATCCTTAAAATTATCGACCCGTAATTCCACCTTGAAAACCCCTAAAGAACAGTAGTTTACCCCATGACTCACTGCCCCATTCAAACAAAAAAAAAACAGGTTTTTGGGGTAACCTTTAGGTCAGCTCTTCAAAACCAGGTATGAGGACTCTTCAGCTAATCAGTCCTCTAATTAGAAATCTAATTAGGGAGTTGCAGCGAAAACCTGCATACACACCGGCCCTTTGCGGATAAGATTGTTCACCCCTGAAACAAGCAAACAGAAAGGCTGCTACACTGCAAATTCAATATGCCCGCCGATGCTCCACCAAATCTATCAGGACCCTGCCTGTCTTTCCCGTGCCTGCTCCTTTGCCAATATGCCCTACCATCGGAACATGCACAGCCATCTCGCCCCGGCTATGCCTCCAGTCCGAACTGCAGTTCCTATACCTGCCTATAATTGCCTGGCTACAATCCATCCCCCAAAATGAAATTGATGACCCAACGATCACAGCTAAGAATTCTATCCCCAAACCACTGGTCTTCCTCCCCAACCGAACGATCATTCACTGACCGTGGTAACTTATAAGGGTTGGTATGATGACCAGTGGTGGACCTCACCGAACGTTTAACTGGTCTCTACACCTCGGGGGGGACATAACCTCCTCCATTATACGAGGCCTACTTGTGGATGCTCTATTGCGACCCCTCCCACCAGCCCTGTCCCCGTAAAATCACAGAGTCCTCATCCGATTCCATTTCTGTTGCCCCTGTGGGCAACCCAGACTCAGGAGACATTACCAGAACATCTTCCCCTGACATAACAACCCCCTGTGGTACTGGACGCAACTCTGTTCGGTGAACTTGACGGACAACCCCGTCCCCCTCCATTGGAGTTGCAGAGTAAACTGCACCCTGATCTTGGGGACACCGAACTACCATATACAAACAGGCATCCCAATGATCCTGTATTTTACCTCGAACATGGTTCCGCAAACACACCAGCTGACCTTCATCAAACCCCTAATCATTAACCAACTCATTGTGTTTCCGATTTCGTGGTGTGGCTTGTTCCTCCAACTAAGCCTTCACATACTCTTGAAGCACCTGCAAACTTTCCTGATGGTTTTGTACCCATTCCTCCAAAGGTCCACCATACTGACTGATCCCGGCAGGAGCCTGAAGATAGTGTATCGGTAATCGAGGCTCACAGCCAGACCTTAAATAAAAAGGCATCATCCAGTCATTTGGTGGGGTGTAGTATTGTAAGCTTCTCTGCTGGAGGAAGTGTGTGAAGCAAATTGTGCAAAAAAAATATTAAAGCAACACCAGGGAGGTTTACATCTAGATCCTTAAAATGATCGACCTGCAATTCCACCTTGAAAATCCAATTACCATATAAAGGATACAAGATGTAAAGATGACAAATGACATGGCACACATTTGTTGTTTAGACTGTTGTGTCAGGTTAATTGAAAGCTGAAGGATCTTAGTGTTTACTAGTCTAAGTAACAGAATGTCTAAACACTGTGCTTGCCTTTATGGGTTTTTAAGCAGAACATATAGGTATAGAAACATATTAACATTACGTTTCACGATTCACTGACTGGAGAATAGGAGAATATACACATCAATATTACTACTTAAGTTAACTAACCCTAATCCCAACCCCTATTGGCACGGAGCCCGCCAGGGTTCAGGTGAGATATAAATCTGTAATCTGTATCAATGGTTTTGCTATCCATACCCACCCTATTAATGTTAGCTTCCCAGGGTTTCTTGTTAGACAAGCTCTGTGTCTCTCTATACCCCCATTTACTGCACGACTGATTGTCCATTTATAAAGAATCAAATAGGGTGAAGATGGTTTTAGTTTACAATTACTCTGGAAGGTGACCAGATTAAAAAAAACTAAATACCATGCCTACGTGTATGTAATCTCCATCACAGTCCCCATTTTCCCCATAATCCTCGTTTTGATAGTGCCAATTTGTGTAATGTGAGTTTTTTTTTTTTTTTAAAAACTGTTATAGAAGAACATACTGGATGCCACATGTGTACAATTACCCCTTTCTAATTAGTGGGGTCCGTTGTGTCAGCTACAGCCTTTACTAACATACACATAAGTATACAGTCTTACAGCACTTTTGTTTTCCTTTTGTATTTAATGGTTTTCCATTTAGGGGGCAGCATGGTGGTGCAGTGGTTAGCACTGTTGCCTCACACCTCTAGGGCCCGGGTTCGAGTCTCCACCTGGGTCACATGTGTGTGGAGTTTGCATGTTCTACCCATGTCATCGTGGGGTTTCCTCCGGGTACTCTGGTTTCCCCCACAGTCCAAAAACATGCTGAGGCTAATTGGAGTTGCTAAATTGCCCATAGGAGTGTATGCGTGAGTGAATAGTGTGTGAGTGTGCCCTGCGATGGGCTGGCCCGCCATCCTGGGTTGTTCCCTGTCTCGTGCCCATTGCTTCCGGGATAGGCTCCAGACCCCCCGCGATCCAGTAGGATAAGCGGTTTGGAAAGGCTGCCTAACGCCCTTAATTTGTTTGCAATTTCGCCAGGTAGGCTACCTTCTTTAAACTGCGTTTTGCTAGACTACACATTTCGAGATGTTTTATTGTAGTCTTGGTAAATATATATATATAGTTTAGCCTAACCCAGCCACTTAAGGGAGCAAGCCAGCTCAGGTAGGTGCCAGTCCCAAGCCCGGATTAATGGAGAGGGTTGGCGTCAAGAAATAAAGAGAAATAAAGACAACTAATACTCCTAGTTTGCGAGATCTGACTGCAATGGCAGCACTGCTACAAGGGTGTGGATAAATCTATACAAATATCACCTGCATGCACATTACTTCTTTTACAATAACCAACTCCTGATCCATACTGTTAGTCGTGAAAAAAAAAACTATCGTGTACATAGAGGCCCTGTGTAAAAAGATAACTGCCAAGGAAAAGATCAAAAACATTTATTTCAAGGATACAAAGTTTTTATGGTCATGTACAGTGTACAGTGCAATTCTTATTTGATTAACTTGAATGTCTCCACAGACTAGACGATTAAACAAATAAAGCAGTGCAACATTACAATAACTAATAACAAATAAACAAAGCTCACGAGTACTATTACAGTATTTATATCATTTATTTAAACTTAATTTTACCAGGTAAATTAACTACAAAGCAGTTACCACTGCTTTACCTGCTTCTCGGGAGAAATAGCAGATATACGTCATGTATGTGACTAAATTCTTAAGCCAATAAGGGCAAAGTTGTGTCGTAATGGAGGCGGATCCAGTTTGTGCAGCCGGTTAAAGACACTACGGGCATGTAAATGGAGAACGAAATTATAGTTATACCGAATCTCCTACACACAATACCAAGGTTACCAACTTTGGTCAGCTGACCGGAGTGAGACGTTCAATTCCCGTAAGATTTCTTTGCGCCAGCCTGAGAGTCTGAAAACACGTCACACCAGATGCATGAGAGATGGAAACCTGGGATATTCAGTCGAATCAGATCAAATATGATGCTAAGTTAGTACTAAGTTAAAATATGTTCCGGACTTGTAACATGCACCCATGATTTGGAACAGTCAGCAGGCTGTCTCTGGCCACGCCCCCTACACTCGGTCCGGCCCCTGGCTTTTCCTGAATTCTGATTCCTTTAGATAAACATTGACTTCATTGATATTGTTATTGATTTATCGACAGACCATCATACGTTTTAGACGTTATAATAACAACACTCTATTGATCCCCAAAGAGAGAAATTCTCTCCTTGCCTGCCCCCTCTTACTGTCCATGATACACAAGCACATATGTAGAAAAACGTCAGCTTGGAAGCCAAGGCTGGACTTAACCTACTCCTTAGGGTTCAACTGGAAACTGCCCCATGAGCGGTCTAAAGCCTCCTGCGCAGCGAAAATGGCCTTTCAAAGTAAGGGGTATTCTGTTCTCCGAAGTAAGGCGTGGGTTCGAATCCAACTTCCGACAAAAGTTCTTCAATCGCTACAGCAGAATTTGAGCCACTGATCGGCTTTAATTGCTTTGTTTTATTTTTGCGTTTCAGGCAAAACTACATAACACTTAAGAGGTGCAGGATGATCTGTCTTGCTCTCGCGAGGTTTTTGTACGACGTGACATGGTGACATAATGCAGCGGACGATAAAAATCTAACCACAATGCATTGCGTCAGGACCAGAATGTATTGCTTTAAGCCAGCGCTGTATGTGGGTACATGAAGTGGAAAGCACCCAATAACAAACATAACATTTAAAAAAAATCTACAAACTAGTGGGAATATAAAATAAAATAAATGTGTCTGGGCAAATTGGTAAGTTAAATTAAATCGTTTTAAGCAGTGTTAAGCAGTGTGTGGTTTTAAACACGAGTAGCATGTACCGTGTTGACGGCGCATGAACGTATCTTGGCAGCACATGTAAAACTTAGATTTGCAAGCGGGATGTGAAACAGCATTTAGGTGTTTAAAACAGCAATAGAGTGCGTGTTTGTTCACGCAGTTACAATGTTTAGTTGTTATTTCTGTGGAACATCAGTGCAAACCCTTAGGGAACATGTTTTACATGTCAAACTTCACCGTCATGAACCACGATGCGTGTTCAAGTGTGGCGCTACAGATTGCCACAATACGTTTCGTTCATATGGGGAATTTAAGGCTCATTTTTACCGTAAACATAACACAGATTCATATATTGATACTACAAATGCCCTTACGGTGTTTACGTGTAATATGTCTATGTGCCAGCGCCAATGTCGCGATGTCAGATCACTAACAGCTCACTTAAAGGAACATATAGCCGAAGGACGTGTTGTGACATGTCCGGTGACAGGATGCGACCATACGTTCACTGTGAGATCGTCGTTTACAGCCTACATGTCCAGGAAACACAGACAATGTTCTGTGGACAGTATAAGAGATCTTAATAAGGAGACAGTTTCTCAGTTTCTTGAAACTGAACCGTTAGTTACAGGCCCTACAGAGAGATTTAGTGAGACTGATGAAGGTGAAGTCCATCTTACAGAAAATTTCAGTGACCTTTTTCTTAGAAATATTTCTCTTTTCTACTTGAAATTACATGGGCAGTTTCTTCTGCCAGCATCAACTATACAAAATATTATTGAAGAGATGCTAAGCATACATGAACTAGGACAGACATATACTTTGAATAAATTAAGTGCATTCCTGAAAAGTGACTTAACTGAATTAACAGATGAGGTTATTGGTAGTATATGTGATGTTGTGAAGGAATCTGACCTTTTCACCATTAGTCATGAAGGACCAATGAGAACCAATTTTTCAAGAACTAGGGCTTTTAAACAGATGTTTAGATACACAGAACCTGTAAAGTTGTACTTAGGAAGGGATGAAACAAGGTCACAGAGGTTTGCCTACTATGTTCCATTGAAAGACACTTTGAGACATTTACTGGAGTCAGACTTATGGCAGAATTGTGCTGCACAGGGTACATACGTACCATACACTGATGTGCTTTGTGATGTCAGTGATGGTCAGGTATATAAAAACAATGAGTTCTTTTCTCAAAACCCATCATGTCTAAAACTAATTCTATATCAAGATTCTTTTGAGGCGGTGAACCCATTAGGTTCAGCAAAAAGCAGCACAAAGTAGTAGCTGTATATTTGTCTCTGGCTAATTTACCACCTCATCAAGTACAGACCACATGTCACTTGTAATGCTGTGTCAGGAAAAAGACTTCAAACACTTTGGCCATGACAAAGTTTTCTCAAGGCTCATTGCAGACTTAAAAGACCTGGAAGACAATGGAATAACGGTGGCAGAGGAAAAAGTTAAAGGGACTGTTTTGTGCATTGCAGGGGACAATTTGGGGTCTCATAATATCGGTGGATTTACAGAAAATTTTAGTTTTTCTGAATATTTCTGCAGGTATTGCCGGACAACCCGAACAGATTTTCAAACAGATCCAAATGCATTTTACAGTCTGAGGAACAACAAAACGTTGAAGGTATAATATCTGAGTTTTAATTCATTGAATTACTTCGATGTTTGTATGCCTGGCCTGCCACCTTGTTTAGGCCATGACATTTTTGAGGGTATCCTTTCCTATGATTTAGCCCTTTACCTGAAGTACTTCATCAAGCAAAAAAAGTGGTTCACTTATTCAATTCTGAATAGACGCATTAAGAAATTTAAGTACAGTGGCTCTGATGTGTTGAGTAAGCCATGTGCAGTAAACTCCAATGGAGTAAAGCTTTATGGTCAGGCTGTTCAGAACTGGAATTTTCTAAGACTTCTTCCTGTGATCATGTGTGACAAGGTGAAAGAGCCCACAGATGATGATTGGCAGTTGACCCTTCAGCTAAAAGACATTGTGGAGCTGATTTGTGCACAGAAAATTTTATTGCCAGAGGTTGCATACCTTGACGTTCTTATCCAAGAATATCTTGCTTGTAGATTTTCTTTCTTTCCAGGACATAGGTTAAAGCCTAAGCATCACTACTTGCGACACTACCCTGCACTGATTTTAAAGTTTGGTCCTTTGATCAGGTTGTGGACAATGCGATTTGAAAGTAAATAAGGCACCATGGCAACAACAGTCAGAACAGCATCCAGTTCACAGCTAGTTTTAAAAATTGCTTTAACGCAGAGTGATTACAGGAAATAGGTGTACTGCTTAATATTAATTAAATTATTAAAATGTGCTAATAATAGACATATTTGTCAGTCAGACATTGTGCTTTTTAAAGAGCAGAAGGGATACATTAAATTACGATTATATTGTCCTTACTGTATATATTTTTACATTTTTCCCCTCAATGATTGTCAAGTGATCACAATTCTTACTGTGCTTTACCCCTCACTTGATAGAGATGTACCAAAACTGAACATATAACTGGATTTCACTCAGAATAACCAGGCCTTCTTTTTGGACTCTTTATCCCTTTTTATTTTATCTTCGCTTTCCTCAAGCCAGGCATTTACAGGTGAAAAACCTTAAACCACAAAACACCAACTTTCACCAATCTATCTTATGAGCAAACACAAAATTTTACTTTAAATGCATATATATATATATATATATATATACATACACACAAAATATACAATGAATGACCAATCTCAGCTTCAAATTTCCACACAATTATACATAACTTGTTCTGAATAAAATTCCTCCAAACATCAAAGTTTAAGATCAAACCACTGGGGAAACACATAAATGAGTTACTCAACGCAATAAATTGCAATGAAAAGCTAACCAATTAGACAATCGAACAATAGGTTTAACACTTCTGCCCATATGAATTATTAAAAGGAAAGTTCACCCTTAATACTTTTTTTTTTTCTTTTTAGCAATTTAATATTTAACTTTTAGATAAACTAAAAATAGAACCCCCCCTTTTAAACCGCATTAATGCAAACATCTGAATCAATAAAACAGCATTCCACATATTGTCATTAAGACACTTACAGCACACCATTTATTCCTAATACAGTCAAATACCACAACTCATATAATGTTACAAGCCAGCACCAGCGCCTCAATGCCTCATTAGCGCACCCCATTAAGAAATAAACCCCACTCGCAACAGGTAGTGCTTGCTACAAATAACATTTGCAACAAAGTCCAACACGCATGGTTCATGGTCTTACCGGCTGTCCGTTCAGAGTCTACTTTTCAGTACACAATCGCAGCACAGTTCCAGAAGCACTTGGTGTAGATTTGACCCTTTGCTTGTCGCGCTACCAATGCGTTTTGCCGACTTTATCCAAAATAAAGAGCAGGTGCGTCCGTTAATGCCTTCCCCTCGGGTGCACACAGGTGAGTAAACTTTGGTTCCGCATGACCACTTGCGTGAACGACGTAACCACTTGCTGGAATGACGTTCATCGCAACAATGATATAAATATTTTCCCCCCTGACATATAATCAGTGTAAGCACACAAACACATTGGCCGGTTATCCTATTCATTCAGTTCCACGGACAGTGACCTGTGTTACTGTGCTGTGACATCTGGTTCCTTCATTGGCTCTGTATATTTCTATAAATGACTAAATGGCTCTGTTGTAGAAATTTCCAGCCAGAGACTTGGTTCCTATATAACGAGAAGATTTTATTTTTACTCGGACTGAGAAGCTACAGAAAATCATCTCTGCATGTGATCTCCCCTTTACTGCTCAAGCAGAGCACACGCACATCAGCAAGTGTCAAGGCAGCAAGTGCATACAAACAACTTCTCAGGGCCTTCAGGAAGAGTCAGACTGCGGTGTCATTCAGAGATACCATTGTCTAAGACTTGCACTAAAACATTCTATGCACTTGGGCATATTTAAACAAAGTAGTATGGTACCTATGTCAGAATCCATCCCTGCCTTGTCCTGTTCACATGTCACTGGCCATCCTATTCTCTCCTCTGTCTTGTACCCCTTAGCCCATAGTGTGTTTGCCTGCTCATCGGGCCACCATGTGGCTTAACGGGCCAAGTGGTTGGCCACCGTGCCTGACTCCCCTTTTGATTGTGGGTTTTGAGGATATCAGTGGGTCTGTGTTTTCATGATTGTCCCCCAGGCCACCATGCAGCTCAGCCCTTGATTCCAACTACAGTAGCAATCAGGTGGTTCTCGGTCTACTAGGACTGTATAACAGGATTCTTCACCCATTCTATCTTTACTCCTTCAGCCGCATACATGAGTCAGACCTATAGGTTATTCAAATTCCGTCCTGCCAAATTTACTGGACAGGAAGTGGACACTGCAAATGAATGTGTGAATACGCCAATACCTACATCTTTACAAGTTACATTAAGGGGTTTGGTACAGTAAATGGCTGTGAGGTGGGATTTCTTCTTGATGTCTGTTTGTAGCCCGTCCACCAGCAGCTGCTGCTGTATTTATCACACCAAGCAGGGAAAGTATATTGCTAAATTTTCCTTAGTTCAATTACGCTTGATTAAGCTAATTAAGCCGGCTATGTTATTTACATTCAGAAGGATGCCGCCATATTGGGTTATACACAGATGCCACGATAGCTCACACTCACATTCCCTCTTCATTATTTTTCTAAACACACTCTATCCTGCCTTGTCACCTGCAACAAGATCTCACTCCCTGTAGCAATAAAAGTCTTTCTTATGATTGAGCAGATTTCTGCTTCTCTCCTAACCATGGGCATCCAAAGTAAGATGAAGCAAAATGTTAGGAAATTTGATAACACATGGTTACTCTTTTGGTAACAGTGACTTTGGTTTTATTTTGATAGATGTAAACTACATAATATGGTCTTAACCTTGTTTTCTGTCCTAAAAGCAAACTTTTATGTTACAGGAGAAAAGTGCACAGCTGCTTGGATCAACCCCAGCTAATCAGCGCATATGGGAATCTTTTCAAAATACCATGTGAGTCTTATGCAATTTACCCAATTAATATAAGCTCTTTAGATGACGCTTAAATAATCAATTCCCATCAACTTAGTGTCAAAACACAAACTCAGTGGCAAAAAAGTGAAGGGCAACAGACTAAGTTGTGAAAATGAAATCTGCATGTGATGAAAGGGCATGTGACTGTATCGCGATGATTATAATCATCAGATCAAACGGACCACGGAGTTGGCGGTATGGTCACACTGCTGGTCCCATGTCAGTAGGGTATAGCACACCCCTGGGCCCGGATACTACTAGGATGTCACTGGTGTACCACTGTGCCGTCAGAGTGTGGTGTGTCACTCCACAGCATTGGCAGGATTGCTCCTCTCCCTGCAGCGCCACCATACGCACATGACGGTCATCTGTGGTACTGCAGAACTGAGATGTATCGCTGAACATGGTAGGACGCCAGTCGTCATCAGTCCATCAGTCCATGCCTCCCAGTGACTACACCACTCCAAACGCAACCGTTTCTGTGCTATTGTGAACGGCAGCCTATGCATGGGACGGTGAACCCGTAGTCCAGCTGATGCCAGTCATCGCGACACGATGATATAGGGTGTTGTAGAGAGTCCAGTAGCTGTGTCCATATATCAGGCGCAGGTGTCATGGGGATCTGTGATGCTTGGAGCACAATCCGACGATCCTTCCTTGGCGTGGTCTGTCTTGGATGACCAGAAACTTCACGACGTGTGTGGATGCCTCACGTGCCCATTGGTTTCAATATCAGGCCACTGTGATATCCGCATGGCCCACATGCAATTGCAGCACATGACCACCTGGCTTCATGTAAACCCGCAATGCAACCCTATCAAACTCCGTCAAGTGCCGTTAACACTGTCTAATGTGACTACGAGGCATCCTGTGTCTGGTGATTAAACATGCCAACTCCTTGCAATTTGAATCATTTACATATCCATCACTGGTCTGCACATGTACCAGATTACATCTTTAATCGGATAGTTACTTCTGGGTTCTCAACTTTTTTTTTCATAATACCCCTTAAGTGTATATGCCCTTCACTGATGAGAAATTCATCAACATCTAAGTCCTACATTCATGTACAATGCATATTAAATGAATATTTTGTCACTATTAGTTTTGATGTATCATTCTTTGAATGCACTCAATTGAATCATGGACAGTGGTTCCACATGGAAAAAAATGAATATTCCGAAAAGGAAAAATCCTTCTTCGGTTGATACATTCACTTTGTGTTCTGAGAATTTTTCCCTTGAGTGCCTTGTACAGTATGTCTAGTGTGTTTTTGGTGTGAATGTGGCCATAATCATACAAGGAAAAAACCACTGACTTGTAGTGAACATGTAAAACCGCAACATGCAGTGTCATACGTAACTGAAATAAGAAATGCTGGATTGCCTGAGTTGCATGCGTGCATGTTTTTTAATATGGGCAACATGGTTCCCTGAGATGCCTCAGTGTTGCTCACCGCCATCTCTAACACACAACCTCACAAACCATCTTAAAACTACTGAAAGAAATAATTGGCTACACTGCAGCTCCACTGTTTTGTTTGGCACCCCTGCATGTCCTGCATTGTGTGGGGAAAAAAGCTGAAGGCTGAGGAATGTTACATAACACAGCTAGAATGTAAAAACTCTCTCTGGTGTAATTCACTGCGTAAAACCAATGGTCCTAAGTGTGGTGTCTTCTTCATAACACTCCCTGATGTTTGTGTCCGTGACCATGAGATAGGGTGGCTGCTTTTCTTCCTTGCTTTCCTTGTATTCCTACGTTTCCTCCCCAGCCTTGGTTGGTAGGTCAGGCAGCATCACCTTGTTTTAATAGACCCAGGTGCAATTTATCTTGAAATTAGACTCAAGTGCAGAAAATGTTCTATCAGAAGTCTTTGACAATCTCTGAATTACACAGAAATCTGACTTCTTCTGAAGCTGTGAAATTGTTCATCTGTATTTGCTGCATTGGTACTTGTTGATGTGCGTGTGCCCTGCTTAAGGAGTAAAGGGGAGATGACATGCAGAGCTAGTTTTCTGTAGTTTATTTTCTTTGTCTGAATAATAATATTCTCTTCATATAGGAACCCAGTCTCTGGCTGGAAATTTCTACAATAGAGCCATTTAGTTATTTCTAGAAAAATATTTAGAGCCAATGACCTGATGTCATAGTAACACAGGTCACTGTCCGTGGTGCTGAATTCTCTACTTGATGGGCTGGTGCTGAATGAATAGGCCAGGTGTCTGTGTGCTTCCACTGACTGGCACCCAGACATATAATGACTTTTAACAATGAAGGGGGAAAAGTCCAGACAGGAAATTAGTCAACAGTAATTAGTAATCAAATATAGTTCTCATTTATCATTATGTAAATTTCAAAAACCTTTTCTGACTATTAATCTGCACGTTGCAATAATTTAATATTAACTAACTTGCTGTAACGTAAAGTGAAAAACAAGTTTTAAAACTAGCTGTGAAATTTTTGATGCTGTTGACCTGAATGTTGTTGCCAGAGCCTTAGGATACGTCTCTACACATAAGTGAGGGGATGGATGCACTATTCTATGGAGGCTTCTGAAGAGAATTATTATCCCAAATTTAAATTGAGAGAGATGATTAATTCCTTTTTAATGCAGTCTGCCTTAAGAGCCCCTGTTCTGCCGTTGATCTTTTGCATGGATGCTATCATGTATTAGTTTACTCTATGAAATTTAGTTTGAATTTTGATCACATGTCAAACTAAAGCATTTTGGACTGGTTTCCTGAGTTCTTTTTAACGCTGTTAAGTTACATTTTTATTTCAGCATAATTACAAGTTCCCGCAGGGAAGAAATAAGTCAGTTACTTAATAAATGACTATAAAGTAGTTGCTGCAGTATATATTCCATAAATTTACTGAACTGGAGTTTTATGCATCCTTACAAAGTAATAACTGTATGTGTTCTTTAAGTATGAAAGAGTTTAGGACATTGTCACCTGCAGTGGACAGCCACGTGTCCCCATAATTATAACTTTAGATTATATTTCTGCATGACTGAGTATTCACTGAGTACCTGGTAGTGTTGGATGATATTTACGTCTCATATTTACCATTTATGTCAGTCTTCAAAGTGTGTGGATTATTAAGGTTGGTCTTGGTTGTTTTCTTCCCTGGAGAAACAGAAGTTTAATGCCATGATGCCACAGCAGCTCGCCGTTCCTGTCAGTACGGTGGAGGTAAGAGTTTGAAACATTCATCAGCCTGTCAGCTACGCATCTCGCCTGGACATGGGACTCAGCTTTTATTCTTCCATAATACCGCTTAAGTACCTCACTCTACTCAATCTCAGTACTGTTTAAGGGTAAATAACTTTTGTCACTGACTGCCAGAGATTATGGCAATTAAATGGAAAATATGAAGCAGACATATGAAATACAGTGGGCTGTTTGCAGTAAGTTGGGCTTAGGGTTAGTAATGGGGCTTTTTCCACTGACTTCTGCTTCTGTGCCCTTTCTTCACACTGCTGTTCAACTGTCCTCTTTATAGGAGGGAGGAGCAGCGCAAATGCAGCCGACAGATATAAAGCCATGTGCTGGCAGCAGACGCTTCGCACCCCTTAATAGCATATCTGTTGCTGGTAAGACTGTCTGTGCTGCCGGTCATCTCAGTAACCAGGTGAAACTCCCCAGGCAAGATCAGGACAATGTTGTGTTGAGTTTCAGTGAGTTTCCTGTGTGTAAAGCCAGTTTTGGGGTCAATGTGGAGCCTGGTCCAGTCATGAGCTGGGGAGACGTGACCAAGGCTGCACTGTTACTCTTGTGTGTCTTTTCATTCAAAACTCTTTTTTTTTTTATTTCCCCATAGTGTCCATCATCTTGAGCAGCACCGGCTGTCATTTAGCACAAAAGATGCCTGTTCAGTTTTCCATCTGAACAAGGGCCCTCTGGACCCAGGTGTGCACTACATGAGCACTTTGTTCCTGACTCCTTATCAGCGTTTACATTTACACTCTCAGCCAGTCTTTAATCTGCAAAGTTACGCTTGGTGAGATTTATACAGACACGAGTAAAGAGGATTTTTTCACTTTTCCCAAATTCCCTCTAAGTCTGTATTTTCACCTCTTGAATGCTGGGATTTGTAGGCCCAGCTCTTCACCATGTATAACAACATCACCCTCAACGCTAGAGAAACCAAGGAGCTGATCCTGGACTTTCGCAAACGGATGACTCCCCAAAGTCCTATCTACATCGCAGAGGATGCTGTAGAGGCTTCAACAGCTTCCAGTTCCTCGGGCACACAGCTTCTGGCGGTCAAAGGCATCGTCTTCAGGTGCTGCCTCAGAAAAGCAAGCAGCACCTTGAGAGACTCTAGCCACCCAGCACTGTCACTTTTCACCTTCCATCCATCCATCTGCACAAGCATTTCCAGATTTAGAGACAAGTTTCCTCCCCATTGCTGTTAACCAGCCAGTGACGCTGACATTTCCTCACACTGCCACTGTTACCTCATTCTGTACTGTTACTGTGTCTGTCTATGCTGGTGCCATTACTTTAATTTTATTTATATAGTATTATCACTGGTTATACTGTTGAGGTGCAACTACAGACAATTTTTCTTTGAATTAATCTAGCGACTATTTTCCCAAGCTGTTGATTCATCAAAACTATTATTTTTCCTCCAGAAAATCAGATTGACCGTTTAAGTTAATATTATTTTAAGAACAACACAAACTACGTCATTGCGGGGTTTTAGATAATGGACACTATACAGATATTTTTTTCGCCCACCATTCAATAAGCAGAAGAGAGAGATGGAATACCGCTTTTGTCAAATTGACAGGTCGGGTCAAAGGTCACGTTCAAAAGTTCAGTGGGCGGAGCTTATGTTGTAGTGGGTTGAGCTTGGTTGTGTAACTGACGCAATAGCATATGGATTTAATTATTTATTTAAATATTTTTTTTTGTCTTCTTCCCCGGGGGGTTGGTTGTGTAACTGCTGCAATGGTATTTGTATTTAATTATTTATTTATTATTTTAAATGATTGTGGCTTAGGGGGCCTGGGTTGGTTGTGTTAGTGCTGCAATGGTATTTGGATTTAATTATTTATTATTTTAAATGCTTATTTTAAATGTTTATTATTATAAAATGATATTGAGGAGAGTGCTTATGAGTGTGTATTATTTTAAAAATGATATTGATGAGAGTGCTTATGAGCGTGTGTTATTTGAATAAGTTATTATTATTATTATTTTGTGGTGCGCGGGCGGGAGTGAGCGTGGCTGGGTTACCTGATGGAGCGCGAGCGTACGGTGTGCGGTAGCGTGGTAAGGTCCCCGGGCTTCGGAGAATCAGCAAAGGACTTATTCACATACTGGTGCGGTAGCGCGGAAAGGTCCGCACGGCTTTGGATAATCCTCGGAGAGAGCGATGCGGGAGAGCTGAGAGGCGTGCTGCTGCGCGAGTCTGAGAGAAACTGTGAGAGACTGTGGGATAAAATGGTAAAGTTGGAGCAAAGAATGAGAGGAGGAGGTGCAGGGTCTATCGTCCAATAAAAACGCTCGGCGCTAGTTTTGACCGTGTGTTTTTTCCTCACGCAAGCGTTTGTATCACATCGGCGTATGGCGCCAATTTGTAAAGGTCATAAGTCGAGACATACATCGAGTCTGTCAATTTGTCCGCCAGTAAATTCTGCAGGGCCGTGCCACCTGGCCATCGAGGCGCCCCCCTACCCGGCCACGCGGGCCATACATCGAGTCTGACACTTTTCCCCTCCAGTAAATTCTGTTTAAAGTTTTGTTTTCACATACGTCCCAAATTACAGATAATTTTCTTACACAGGCACGAGTAGCATCATCAAGGCCGTACCACCTGGTCATACATCAAGTCTGACAATTTCCCCGCCAGTAAATTCTGTTTATAGTTTTGTTTGTCATACATGACCGTGCAGATATGGGGTGACAGAGACAATTAAATTGTATTACGTCGAGCGGGGGGCCTTTTCCTCCTCCTAGAGGCACAACGCCTTACCAAAGTTTGTACCAGCCAAAGAACCACAAGTTTCATCGAGACCTTACCCGGTAAGTATATTATTTCTTTTATTCCTGTTATAAAAATGCTATTCAATTAAAAAATAACATTCTAATAATAGGTATTCTCTCTTTTTTTTTCTATGTACGAGAGAGAGAGACTACGCCGACCGGTCAAGAGAAAATCTGCGAGAGAATCAACAGGTATGGACGGAGCAACACCCCCAGCGGCTATACCCGAAGCCTTATTAAATGAAATAGCCATTATCAACAATGCTAATAATGAAAATGATGCGGATTACTCTGCTCAACACGACTCGCCACCAGCGGCGTCTGCTGAAACACTGGCCCAGGACCCCTGTTTTCTCCCATCCTTAGAGACATTAACAAGCATGTTAAATGAAAGGGGTTCTGAAGCAGAAGCGGGGCTACCCCCCACCGACGAGGTCGCATACGGAGCAACACCCCCAGCGGCTATACCCGAAGCCTTATTAAATGAAATAGCCATTATCAACAATGCTAATAATGAAAATGATGCGGATTACTCTGCTCAACACGACTCGCCACCAGCGGCGTCTGCTGAAACACTGGCCCAGGACCCCTGTTTTCTCCCATCCTTAGAGACATTAACAAGCATGTTAAATGAAAGGGGTTCTGAAGCAGAAGCGGGGCTACCCCCCACCGACGAGGTCGCATGGTCCCCCGCGGATTCTGAATTGTGGGAGGCCTTGTCAGACGTGGAATTTCTTCTCGATGCTGAGGAGATTGAAAATGAATTTGGGCTGGGACAATTTGAAAATGTTCAACAGGAAGGTGGCGGTGCCGTCGGTGACGTGGATCCCCAGCCTGACGGGGTCCTTCATCGCCGCAGATTCAATAACGTACAGATTAGGCGGATTCTAAATATCCCGCGACCTAGAAACGAAGGCAATTTCCGCGAGTACTATGAAAATGTAATCGAGGGGTTTCAAAATATTGTGAATGAGGCGATTCCTTACGCCGTATGGGGAGCCTATATACAGGTCACCCTGCGCGCTGACTTTTTAAACGACGAGCTGTCGCAAATTGTACGGTATGGGGTGGGGGAGCTGACAGACTTGCAGCAGCTGCTGGATCGCCTGGTACAGTCTAATCAAGAGATTTTAAACGATTCCAACCTAGAAGTAATCGTAGACGTAATAAATATCCCACGCGGCGGTGCGAACAAACGTAAACTACAGACCATGTTAGCTTCAGAAATAATTTCTAAAAAAGCCAGACACATGTTTATCATTAATAACAACACCAACGCGTGTTTCGCCATAAACTTGGCGCACCTGCTGGACGAAAACTTTACTGTTGCCGAGGCTGAAAAGCTCGGCCTGGAGTTACAGGAGAAAGCGGGATTCACCCCCGATCACGCAGTCGCTTTGAATGACATTATCAATTTCGAGAAAATCATTGATTGCAAAGCAGTGGTGTATTATCAACAACCTTATTCAAACAATCTCCAAATTTACCAGACACCCACGCCTAGCGACGGTAGACGGGCGGTGTATTTCTTTTTACACAATCAGCATTTTTACGGCATTAAAAGCGTAAAGGGCTTCTTAGGCGTGGGGTACGTTTGCCCGAGCTGTTTCAAAGGGTACGATTCGCCTCACTCTCATCAATGCGAAAAATTTTGTAGCGTCTGTCAGACTAATTGCAGAGAAGGTGAAAGCACACCGGCGATACTATGTGAGCGTTGTAATTTCAGATGTTTAAATGACACCTGCTTTGAGCGCCACCGTACGCCTAGAGTCTGCCCAGTTAGGGGGGAGCTCGCTACCCCCTGTGACAAGTTCAGAAAATGCAAAGCCTGCGGGCTCAGATACTACCAAAGTCCCGAGAACCCAAAACCGCACTCGTGTAAAGCAGTAAAATGTAATATCTGCGACGCTAAACTCCACACGGCCGTGTCAGACATATCCACCCCACATCTCTGCTATCTAAATCCTCCCGAGAAGCCTAACATAGGGGAACGGGCCGAAAGGGGTGAGGGGCGTAAAAAGCCCCCCGAATATGTGTTTTTTGACTTTGAAACATCTCAGAGGTCGGGTACCCATATCCCGGTTTACGTGTGCGCCATCTCCGATCAGAACGAGACAATGACCGCCGAGGGGCCCAACTGCGCGCTACAGTTTCTCAGACATTTCAGGGCGCCCTGTTATAGAGGCGTCTGTTTCATTAGTCACTACGGTAAGGCATTCGATAATTACATCATACTGAACGCGATGGTGAAGGAAGGCGTGGAACCGCGTGTGGTATCGCAGGGGAATAAAATCATCCTCATCCTGGACAGCGTGTTTGAGCAAAGGTACATCGACAGTCACTCCTTTCTAAGCATGCCGTTGAGAAAAATCCCCGATGCGATGGGATGCTCGACTCAGATGCGAAAAGGCTATTTTCCGCATCATTTCACAGACGTGGAAAACTTTAATTACTTGGGGCCCTACCCCCCTCCCGATCAATTTGGGCCCGATCAAATGTCCGGCAAAGAACGCGACAAGTTTTATCAATGGTACGACAGTGTAAAGCACCAGACCTTTAATTTTCACAAAGAGATGATCGCTTACTGTAAGAACGATGTGGAGATTCTGAGAGAGGGCTGCTTGCGCTTCCTCCGGGAGTTTAAAACGCTCACGGGTTGCGATCCCTTCTCCGCGGCCACCATCGCTTCGGCCGCGTTGCTAGTTTACAGGACAAATTTCCTGCCCAGAGATACGATCGCGATCCCGGATGTATGGGATTACAGGAGGCAATACAAAAGTTATTCGAGCGTGTCCATCCAGTGGCTGGAATTCATCGGGCGCGCGCGCGGCATCGAAATTCGACACGCGCTGCGCGGGGGTGAAGTGAGTGTGGGGCGCTTTCACCTAGACGGATACGCCGAGATTGAGGGGGAGAAATGGGCTTTCGAGTTTCTAGGCTGTCAGTTTCACGGCTGTCCTACCTGCAACAACGAACACGATATCTGCCCCCTGACCCGCGAGAGCTTCGGTGCCCTGTACGTTAAAACAAGGGAAAAACTCGAGTCGTTGCGGCAAGAGTTTAATATGAACGTGGAATCCATCTGGGAACACGAATGGGCTCACGCTAAAACTCACGACCCACAGGTACAGCGTTTCCTGTCAGACTTTGAGCCCCCTGAGCCCCTAAGGCCGCGAGAAGCGCTGTTTGGGGGTCGGACGTCGGCGATTCGCCTGCGTTACGACGTCACGGGGCAAGAGCGCGTCCGCTACGTTGATTTCACGTCGCTGTACCCGTACACTCTGGCTAAATGTGAATTCCCCGTGGGGCACCCGGAAATCATTCATTCGAATTTTAAGCCTCTGAATGAATACTTTGGCCTGATCAAAGCCACGGTCAACACCCCGCGCGAGCTGTTTTTCCCCGTCCTACCCAGCAGACTGCCAAATGGGAAACTAGTGTTTACCCTCTGCAGGACATGCGCGATCGAGAACAGACAGGAGGGGACCTGCGGGCATTCCGACGCAGAGCGGGAGCTAACAGGTGTCTGGGTCTCAGCGGAGGTAAATCTGGCTTTAGAGAGGGGCTATTCGGTCGTGAAGGTGCACGAAGTGTGGCATTTTCCCCAGACCAGCGGCGACCTGTTTAGAGATTACATTAAAACCTTTCTCAAAGTGAAGCAGCAGGCTTCGGGCTACCCCGACGACGCGACCGATGACGTGGGTCGCAGGGAGTACATAAAAAACTATCTCGAGCGTGAGGGGATCGAATTGGAGCCCGATCAGATAGTGTCTAATGAAGGGAAGCGGCAAGTGTCCAAACTTCTGCTTAACTCTCTGTGGGGTAAACTGGCGCAGAGGAGCAACATGCTCCAGACATGTATAGTGTCTGACCCGGGGGAATTTTTTAATTTTTTCTGCTCGGACCTGTACGAGATTTCCAGCTTCGCGTTTGTCAACGACGAGGTCGCCCTCATCCGCTGGCGTTTCAAGTCTTCCTACAAAGTGCCGCCGGGAAAGACTAACATATTCATAGCGTGTCAAACTACCGCGTGGGGTCGGTTGACGCTTTACAAAGAACTGGAAAGATTGGGGCGGAGGGTGCTGTATCACGACACCGACAGCATCGTGTACATAAGCAGGCCTGGTGAATATGACCCGACCTTAGGCAATTACCTGGGCGAGCTGACGTCCGAATTAGCCCCCGACGAATACATTGCTTCGTGGGGTGCGCTGGGACCAAAAAGTTACTGTTACCGACTCAACAACGGGAAAACACAAATGAAATGTAAGGGTATAACTCTAAATTACGAAACCTGTCAAAAGGTAAACTTTGACAGTATGATCGGATTGATTGAAAACTACATCGGAGGTTGTAGGAATAACCCCGCTATAATGACGCAGTACAACAAAATCGAACGCGACATGAAAAGCTTTCGCCTGTTTAATAGGCCTCTAGATAAAAAGGTCAGGGTCGTCTACGACAAACGCAGATTGCTGGCTAGCGGGGAAACTCTGCCTTTCGGTTACTGAAATGTAAAACTAGCAGCATCGCAAAAGGGCTTTTAAAGTTTTTTCTAAAAATCAAAGATGTTCATTTGTTTTAAAATGAAAAGTTTTTTTCAAAGATGTTTTTTAAAATCAAAGTAAGATGTACAAATGTTTTAAACTGAGAAATGTTCCTAGTAAGATGTTTTTAAAAATGAAAAGTTTTTTACAAAGATGTTTTCTAAAAATCAAAGATGTTTTTAAAATGATCATAGTATGATGTTTTTAAAATGTTCATAGTAAGATGTTTTTAAAAATGAAAGATGTTTTAAGATGTTTTTAAAATGTTCCTAGTAAGATGTTTTTTATTTTCAAACTTGTGTACTGAAATGTTTTGTACATTTATCACAAGAGTTTTTATTAAAAACTTACCCATGCACTCTGTGTCTGTGAAAGCTGACACCCCTCCAGCAGTGGTTTGCACGTGTGTGTGTGTGTGTGTGTGTGTGTGTGTGTGTGTGTGTGTGTGTGTGTGTGTGTGTGTGTGTGTGTGTGTGTGTCGTCGGAAAGATTTAAAAGATTAGGGCAGTATTTACCGTTTCGTCAGTGTGTTTTTTTTTTTTTTGCAAAATGATGGGTAGCGGCGTGAGAGAGGTCGACTTTGATCACCGTTTAGAACTCCCGTTTACGGCTATAATCGCAGGGGCAAGTTCTTCGGGGAAAACCTATTTCACTAAAGAAATGCTTTTAAATCAGAGTCACTGTTTCATAGGGGGCCCCGTTAAAAAAATTGTGTGGTGTTTCGCTTCCCATCAGCCGCTTTATGATGAACTACGCGATCGGATCAGCGAAATTGAATTTATACAAGGGCTTCCCAAAAGCTGGGAGGACGAGGAGCGCTTCCCCTCAGGCTCCTTGATAATCATCGATGATTTGATGGACAGCGCGTCCGAAAACAAACTCGTGGCAGAAGCTTTCACGAGGTTCAGACATCACCGTCAAATCTCGGTCATCTACCTGGTGCAGAACGTATTTCACCAGGGCAAGTACAGCAGGACTATAGCCCTAAATACGACTTATTATTGTCTGTTTAAGAATGTGCGAGACAGAATGCAAATCAAAGTTTTAGCTCAGCAAATGTTTCCTTGGCAGAAAAAGTTTTTTCTAGATGCCTACCATGAGGCCACAGGGCCCGCGCACGGCTATTTATTGGTCGATTTGAGAGCCACGTGCCCAGAAGAGTTCCGACTCAGGACCGGATTATTACCGGGGTCGTTACCCATCGTCTTTCTACCGGCGAGCCATTGATTTATCACTACTAAGCTATGTCCGAACATCTCAGGAAACACCTGCCGACCCTTAAAGTTTTACAGAGGACGAGGGGGGTGAAACGTAAAAAGATTCTTACGGCTGACCCATCTAACGACATAATTTTGGCTCTCTCCGAAATCTGTCTCAATCTCATAAGAGGTCGCATACCTTTAACCGTAGCTCAATTTACCAAACTCAAGAAACAGAAAAGATTGATTAAACTTTTCGCATGTAAGAAAAACAGCGTCGCTAGGAAACGCGTGGCAATTCTTCAAAAAGGAGGATTCTTATTACCGCTCTTATCAGTGGCTCTGCCATTCGTTACAAGCCTGTTTGCCGGTAAGACGGCTAACTAGCCTTTTCCAGCAACATGAGCCAAGTCAAGAAAATGTTTATGCTCAGCCCCCAGCAACTGCGTACGCTGACCCAGAGGGCGACCCCGCATACCATCGGGGAATCGGCCCTGGGTGAACTCGAACACCAGATGCAGGGTTTAATAAATCAGCCGGCTATGCATCTGGATGAAAAAGTGAAGAGATACAACCAATTGCTACAGAGGTATCTGAATCTAGCCCGAAAAGAGGAAAATCAGGGGCGAGAAATTGTCCTTACAGAGCGGAAAGAAAAAACGGACGAGGAGGAGGAGGAGGGGAGACAGCCTGACGGCGGCGGCGCGACTGGGGACAAATCTGTACAGGAAGTTATCCAGCAAGTGGCGCCTAGGGCTAGAAAGAACGTGGGGTACATCTTGCATAAACTGCTCGATTCCGACGGGGCTGTACGTTGGACCCAGTCGGGTGAACTCATCATCAGAGATAGACCCATTAAAGGTTCCCATATTTTAGATTTGATGAAAACTTTATCGCAGCCTAAATCCCACGCCGGCGGATATCCTAAAGGCTGGGAACCCTTTTTAAACGTGATATCAGAATTAAACATCCCCCTCACGAGCGTGGGTAACATCCAAGCCAGGAAAGCCCTAAGTCATCTTAAAGATTACGGCGGAAGGGATCCCCCGCCTCCCTCCTCCCCTCCTGTGAAACAGAACCTCGGGAGACGTAGAAAACGTATTGTTGACGACTCACCACCACCGCTTGAGGGAACCCCTCACACACCGCGCGATTCATCCCCAGAATATCGTTTATGGCCTTTAAAGGGTACTCCTTATGCTCCGTGGATAGATTACAACGATTAAGTGTTTTATATACGTGTGTGAAAAAGAATTAAAACGCGTCGGTTAATAAAATGTAAAATTTATTGAATAAAGGGTGTCACGTTTTTATTTTTTCCCCAACATGAATCTAACAAGCATAACAATCTTTAAATAGTTTTAACGAACATACATTTTGCGGCTTTGAAAGTTTATCGGCATTAACACGGCTAATACACTTGTGATATTTCTTGATAAACTCGGATACTAGAGCGTCGTTTTTCCTCAAGTCGTCAGAGTACAACATCATAGTCTCTTGAAATGAAAGTCCCATGAAGCGCCGGTAGAGGAAAAAGGCGACGTGGGCCCCGCACGTGGAAGAAAAGTCATGTTGAACTTGACGCGTATTATACCTTATTTCGGTAGCGTGCCTCCCCAAGAAGCTCATAAAACTCTTTGGGTAGTAAGGGGAATCGGGGGGATAACCGTAAGAATCAAAGAAGGAGGCTTTGCCCTCTTGGGGCTCCAAAATTATCCCGATCCAGTGTTCACCCTCTCTATTCTGGTCATGCGTGTTTGCGACCAGAAAAGCGGGCCTGGTCTCTATGCGGGTGGGTAATAAATCGCTAGGCCACACGCCTCCAAAAGCATCCCCCAGCAGGGGCCGTAAAACGCATTCCAGCTGGTGAGTGTTCATGATGATGATGATTAAAAGTCCACCAGAACCTGTCTCTTGGCGTTTATTTCAATCACGCTGTCGAAGCAGGCGTAGACGATGAGACTCATGGTTCGAGGTAGTGGGGCTCTGAACCTTAAATCCAGACGGCACGTGCCGCTGATGGCGGGTGACAGGGCACCGCCGTCCAGCTCGTCGTCTCGGGAGAGATTGAGAGCAAATAGCGAGTATCCGTTTTCAAAATCCTCGCGGTTGATGCATAAGGGCGAATCCTTTAAATGCCTGTTTGTAGCCAGGAAAAGGTTGTAAAACTCTCTGACCGACTGCCTCGCTCTAAAATCGGGCTGGAACGGTTTGCTGGGTATGTGTCGCCCGTTGACTGAGAGGCTCAGAAATTCCAGGTCACAATGCTGAAACCTGAACGGGTTTCTGTTTCGCGTGCCCACGAACGCGGCGTGGTCCACGATCCCCAAAACGATGTAGCGCGGTAAGTTGCCCAGGAAGAGGTTGTCCTGCGGGCAAACCCGCGATTGTGCGGGCAGCGTATAATTTTTAACGACTACCCTGCTTATAGGGTACAGGGCGTTTGCTTTCATGAGAGCGGCCGAGTGACCCAGTGACACCGCCGGGGAGACCTCCACTTTTTTCACAAACAGGCTGGCCCTCAGTATTTTCAGCTCGTAATCGGTGTCATTTCTACACATGAGACTAAAGTCGCTTTTAGCCTTTACAAACTTTAAGCGTATATCCACGTTGTTTAACAGCATTCGTTCGCTGAAAAAAATATCGGCGTGTATAGGACCCATCAGAGAAAACTCCTGAGAGTTTCTACAGAAGGCGGCTCGCTTCTGTAACCCCACGTTGGGGCCCTGCGCTGAGACGTCCACGCTATCCAAGTCGCCCCCGACGTCTTTGTACCAGAGCCCTGCCGAAAACTGACTCTCTAGCGTATCCGTAGAAAAATTGAGCAGGGTCTCTATGACTGACCTATAGGGGTGCGTGGCCGACGAAGAACTGATCAGGACGTCGTTCAGACTCACATCCAGCTGGGAGAATATGCCGTTTAGCGGGTACTGTATAATACCGCAGGGGTCGGCGTCAAGCAGGGGGGCTCCATCGGCCCTAACGATCTTGAGCCTTAGATATAGCAGTGTAGAGTTGAGGTCCACATAGAAATTGCCCGACCCCGGTATTAGGAAATCCAAAACATCCTGATCGGTAATGGAATTTAATGGGTTGATTTCTACATAATTGGTCTGATCTATGGATAATTGCGTCATAGGGGCCGCAAACAGGTCCAATTCAGATTTGGTACATTCAGCCGAGAGCCGGTGAGCTAGAGCCATTCTTGTTTACGCTGCGTTTTCTCTCTCTTAAAATATGTCCCCGGGGGGTTTCCTGTTTCTCTTGGCGGATGGAGACTTGGGAATCCTGACGCCTCTGCCAGATTTATTTTTCTTTTTTTTTTTATGACCTTGCAGCAGGGCTAGAGGTGCTTGGGCTCTCGTTCTACTCCCCCTCCTCCTCCTCCGAGAGAGGAATAGCAGACCCGACCCTTCCTGCTTGGGGTCACCTGTGTTTGTAAAACGGCCGCTGACTACAGAGCTGACTAGATCCGATCCTATTCCTTTGACCGCCGATTTCAAATGAGGTTTCGCTATATCGACCCCACGCTTAAGAAAGGGTAAAACGAATCTAAAAGCCCTACTGAGCATGGACCCCAACCCACGCCCGTACATCACGGGGCTCCCCGCAAAACCGGGGAGCCCATGTCCCGCCTGACTGGTGTAATACGTAATAAATCTCTGTGGATTGTGGTAAGCCATTGTTTTCTTTTTTTTTTAAACGGGGCGAAAGTGCAGTTTGACGATCGTTTTTCCGTAGGAGAAATTAATCAGAGTATTCTGATCGTTCTTTATCTCGATATGCAAATTATGTAGGCTCTGCTTGTTCACCGGTACGTACTGCAGCTTGTGGAACGGCAAAGTGACTACGTCGCCGAACGCACCGTCTATTTTAACGGTTCTGAGGAGCGGGACTACAAATTCCCCCACGTGCTGCGGTTCCACGATGTTACAGTAGACGTACATATTGTAGAATCCCGCGTGAATGTCGCCCGGGTAGGGTGAGGTCGACCCGCTACCTCCTCCTAGGTTATACCACTGACCCGGCTCAAAGCCCAGCATGTAGGCCAGAGTAGGTTTAAATTGGATCTTGTATTTATGGTTTCCCGTCATATTAACCCTTCGTGTAATCTCGCTGTATGAGAAGGAAACTTCGGTACCTAATTTTTTTAACGTAGCGTTGATTTCTGTCACAATCTGTTTCAGAGATTCATAATAGCCCACTTTAATTTTCCGAGGAAAAAGGTAAGGTAGGTCCACTAAAGGATCGGCCGCTCTCTTTGCCTCCGCCTCCGTATCCCGCAATTCAAAAGTATTATCCGGGTGTGTAACATTTCGCCACGTGTAACAATACATGATTTCAGCCAGAGCTACTTCGTAAGGCCCCCGTAGCTCTATAGGTCGCGAGAGCATCACGGTGTAATCCGAACTCTGGTTATCGGGGAAGATGGAGAGACAAGAGTTTGACGGTAGCGTGAGGTAAAAAGAGGGGCGGGCGTCCATTTTCTTTTTTTTTCTTTTTTTTTCTCTTTTTTAAAAAATTAAACCTGTATCAAGTCCGACCGCGGTATCCACGAATCGAACCTCGAGGGCCAACCCTGCCAATGTACTAAAATCCACTTTTTCCCCTTTCTGTCGGTCTTTGAGCCTATAACCTTCTCGACCTTGAACGCGCGTCTCGGAGATATTTTGACTTTCTGCAGCTCCGCTTCATAGAATGTTCCCTCGAGTATTTCACCGCTCACGTCCCTCAATTTATATACCGGTGGGGATCTGGGTACACGTTCGCATATGACAAAGTACTCGTCCGTAAATGTCTGCTCGTACTTTTTGTCAAATATCTGACTGTGCTTGGAGACTCTCACAGTGTCCCCTATGTTAAACTTAAAACGTGGCCGTGTGCTTTTTTTCTTCAGGGGACCGTATAGATTATCAAATACTAGATGAGCATTATCGGGCCTGACCTCGGCAGGTTTCATTTTAATAGCGCTGTGAAATGACTGGTTGTACCCCTTTATTAGATCGTCCAACACGTCCACATATCGCCGGGTGTTTTTAGCCGTAAAGTACCTGTACATCCTCTCTTTTAACGTTCGATTAAATCTCTCTACGATGGAAGCTTTAAGTTCACTAGCCGTAGTGAAATGGGTGATTTTATGAGTTTTTAAAAGTTTCTGAAAAGTCCCATTTAAAAACTCCTTACCGGCATCCGTCTGTAGCTTGAGGGGGACGCCCCCCTCGGTTAAAATAGAATCAAAGGCCTGGGTTACAGCCGCCCCAGTCTTGTTTCTTAACGCGCGAGCATAGGCTTTTTTAGAAAAAACATCAATCACCGTAAGGAGGTATTTTAACCCGTCGTTGTACGTGGCCAGCCCTTGCATGTCGCATAAATCGGCCTGCCACTGATACATGGCTCTCGGAACAAACACTCTGTTCCTGGGGAAATTCTTTTTAACCGGTTTATGTAAAGTATAACTGTCTTGCATAGACAGCCAGTCTCTGATGTCATCAGCAGCCACTTTTTTCCCCGTATCTTGCTGCACGGCTCTCTGCAGTCTGGAGACACCTCCGTATGACCCCGGTTGGCTGGGGTCATAGTACGAACTGCTCAAGACGCGAGCTGTAGTCTTGGCAACAGACATGCTTTTCACACACTGAGTGGGGGGAGAGCGGGGGTGCGGCGTTTTATAGCTGACTGTGGATGGGGGGGTTGTTAGGAGACTGAGTGAACATCAGTGAAATTTTTGTGTGTTTTTTCTACATTTAACCCATATTGTGTAGTTTGTTTTTTAATTATTATTATTTTACAAAAGAGTTTAGCTGGGGTGGGGATCGAACCCACGCGGACATACGTCCATTGGATCTTAAGTCCAACGCCTTAACCACTCGGCCACCCTGCTCAGCATTTTTTACCTGTTATTTACAAAGACTATTACAACGGTATTCAAGTTTTATTTTTTTTTTATTTTTGCAATTAGTGAAAGATATATATATATATATTTTAAAAAAGCTGGTATACAATTTGTGAAGGTTACATTTTCAAAATGCAGGTATACATTTAGTTACAGCCGTGACAGTTGTTGAGGTAAGAGACTGAGTGAACATCAGTGAAATTTTTGTGTGTTTTTTCTACATTTAACCCATATTGTGTAGTTTGTTTTTTAATTATTATTATTTTACAAAAGAGTTTAGCTGGGGTGGGGATCGAACCCACGCGGACATACGTCCATTGGATCTTAAGTCCAACGCCTTAACCACTCGGCCACCCTGCTCAGCATTTTTACCCATTATTTACAAAGACTATTACAATGGTATTCAAGTTTAAATTTTTTTTTATTTTTGCAATTAGTGAAAGATATATATATATATTTTAAAAAAGCTGGTATACAATTTGTGAAGGTTACATTTTCAAAATGCAGGTATACATTTAGTTACAGCCGTGACAGTTGTTGAGGTAGATTAGCGATGTCACATGCAGTAAAGTGGATATAGTGGCTTTTTCAACGATACATGTATGTAGAGTAGAAAGCATCTGATTAACATCGATAGGCTGCTTATCATGAAATTTAGAGGTGACTACATCTACTATTAAAGCGTAAAATACAAAAATGTGATTACAGTCAAATTCATTGTCAGGAATACAAGATAGACAAGCGCGTATGAGACTTTCGGGGGAATGTCTTTCTCCCTCTGACATCAGTTGAGTAAGTAAATCCATCCCCCGCTGATAATTTTCTCCGACTTGAGAAATCTCAAATAACACTCTATGAAAGCAGCAACAAGCATAATCATCCCGACAATCGCTTTTATCAATAGCACGCAACAATAGTGGACTAACTTTTTCTAAAAAAACATTTAACATAAACCGCCGTAAGGGTCTGCTGATACCGTTCCCCATCACAAGATGCTTTTTGTTTTAGTCTCGGGCCTCCCAACGAGTCAGAAATTCTTCTTCCAGGATCTGCTTAAACGCTGGGTTCTGCTCAAACAGATCTTGTTCCAGTCGAGTGATTTCCACCATGCCGTTGCGGGCCTCACGCAGATCGTACAGGATAGCTTCCACTGCCCCCTCCAACCTGCCGGCGGCCGCTCGGATGCCCAGGGTCGATAGAACGTGGGTCAAGGCGGGTGTCAGCCGATCGGTCCAGAGGTCACGCAACACAGAGTCAAAGTGTATGTAAAAGTAATTTCTACCTGGGGGAAACAAACAAGGGTGTTGTCTCTGACTGGGGTGATCCACTTCACAACCGTAGCAGTTTCTCTCTTGATGCTTCCTGATGACTGAGGTTAAAAGGCCCACTATCATAGCCTTAATACAAGTCAGCATCCCACGGCAGAGAGCCGGTCTGGAGAGAAGCGTGCAGATCTCAGGCGTCGGAGGGTCCTCTCCAGGATCAGAGGCCGGTGATGATGGGGGGGTTGGAAGGAGCTCCCCGGGATCAGAGGTCAGGGTTGCTGCTGGAGCCTCATTGTCCCCGCTTTCACCGTCGCTATAATTTGCTGCTGCTCCTGCTGCTGCCATGATGTTTGTGAAAAGGGGTTGTAACAGAGTCCACTTTATATAGCGACGGCGGGTGAGGGGGTGAGGGGGGTCCTTACGGCGTAGGGTTTGTCATCTCTTGCATCTGCTTACGCCCCCGACTCTCCTTAAACATCGCTTGGTAGTAACCAGACTTTTCTTGAATCATCTGCATCCAAATCACAAACGGTATTCTCAGGCCAAAACAGTCGCATTTAGGCCACTGCCATATATTCACCATTCTCTTGTCCAGCTCCCCGGTCGCGTCCCACTTCATAATGCTGGTACGCTGTTTACGAGCATCTCTATAGTGCATCTCCATTCTTCCAGTCTCGACCTCAAGGTCGGGGTCGGTGCTCTCCTCCATCATCGGGGTAACGACAGTCTTCAAGTTTCCCCATTCCGTTTCGGAAAAAGTCACCAGATACGGGTCGTCTTTCGGGGGGTCTGGGCCGTCTCCGGTGACCTGAAAGACGCGCAGTTCCTCCGCAACGCTGTCAAAGAGGCAGACCAGTTTATTCCCGTTGGGCAGCTCCCAGATAGCCCTCGGGTCTTCCGACGGTCGCATCATAGGTACCCGTCTACGTGCCGTATGAATCTTCCTGGGAGCCCCCGGAGGCTGCATAACGGCCTCCTGCTCCTGTTGAGTCTTAGAAGGTGAGGTTGAATCTTTCATTTCGGAAGTCCCAGACATGTCTGTATTTTTTGAAAAGATAGAGTTGGCCCTGCAGCGCGAAGCTCCCTATATTCTACACGGCCTGCTCGTGGGGGCGTGGTACGGATGAAGATGATGCCTCTAGGAGGAGGAAAAGGCCCCCCGCTCGACGTAATACAATTTAATTGTCTCTGTCACCCCATATCTGCACGGTCATGTATGACAAACAAAACTATAAACAGAATTTACTGGCGGGGAAATTGTCAGACTTGATGTATGACCAGGTGGTACGGCCTTGATGATGCTACTCGTGCCTGTGTAAGAAAATTATCTGTAATTTGGGACGTATGTGAAAACAAAACTTTAAACAGAATTTACTGGAGGGGAAAAGTGTCAGACTCGATGTATGGCCCGCGTGGCCGGGTAGGGGGGCGCCTCGATGGCCAGGTGGCACGGCCCTGCAGAATTTACTGGCGGACAAATTGACAGACTCGATGTATGTCTCGACTTATGACCTTTACAAATTGGCGCCATACGCCGATGTGATACAAACGCTTGCGTGAGGAAAAAACACACGGTCAAAACTAGCGCCGAGCGTTTTTATTGGACGATAGACCCTGCACCTCCTCCTCTCATTCTTTGCTCCAACTTTACCATTTTATCCCACAGTCTCTCACAGTTTCTCTCAGACTCGCGCAGCAGCACGCCTCTCAGCTCTCCCGCATCGCTCTCTCCGAGGATTATCCAAAGCCGTGCGGACCTTTCCGCGCTACCGCACCAGTATGTGAATAAGTCCTTTGCTGATTCTCCGAAGCCCGGGGACCTTACCACGCTACCGCACACCGTACGCTCGCGCTCCATCAGGTAACCCAGCCACGCTCACTCCCGCCCGCGCACCACAAAATAATAATAATAATAACTTATTCAAATAACACACGCTCATAAGCACTCTCATCAATATCATTTTTAAAATAATACACACTCATAAGCACTCTCCTCAATATCATTTTATAATAATAAACATTTAAAATAAGCATTTAAAATAATAAATAATTAAATCCAAATACCATTGCAGCACTAACACAACCAACCCAGGCCCCCTAAGCCACAATCATTTAAAATAATAAATAAATAATTAAATACAAATACCATTGCAGCAGTTACACAACCAACCCCCCGGGGAAGAAGACAAAAAAAAATATTTAAATAAATAATTAAATCCATATGCTATTGCGTCAGTTACACAACCAAGCTCAACCCACTACAACATAAGCTCCGCCCACTGAACTTTTGAACGTGACCTTTGACCCGACCTGTCAATTTGACAAAAGCGGTATTCCATCTCTCTCTAGCAGATAAGTAACTTGTCTAAAATATTTAGATTTGTATTGTGATCCCCAAAAGTTAGTAATCTGTATAAAATCAGTGTATCTTTGTTTTTTAAATTTGATTCTGTAAATCAATGTACACTGAACAAAAATATAAACGCAACACTTTTGTTTTTGCTCCCATTTTTCATGAGATGGACTTAAAGATCTACAATTCATTCCAGATACACAATATTACCATTTCTCTCAAACATTTCTCACAAATCAGTCTAAATGTGTGATAGTGAGCACTTCTGCTTTGCTGAGATAATCCATCCCACCTCACAGGTGTGCCACATCAAGATGCTGATCTGACATCATGGGTAGTGCACAGGTGTACCTTATACTGCCCACAATAAAAGGCCACCCTGGAATGTGCAGTTTTGTCTCACAGCAAAATGCCACAGATGCCACAAGCATTGAGGGAGCGTGCAATTGGCATGCTGACAGCAGGAATGTCAACCAGATCTGTTGCTCGTGCATTGAATGTTCATTTCTCAACCATAAGCCGTCTCCAAAGGCGTTTCAGAGAATATGGCAGTACATCCAACCGGCCTCACAACCGCAGACCACGTGTAACCACACCAGCCCAGGACCTCCACATCCAGCAGGTTCACCTCCAAGATCGTCTGAGACCAGCCACTCAGACAGATAATGCACGGCCCCATGTTGCAAGGATCTGTACACAGTTCTTGGAAGCTGAAAATGTCCCAGTTCTTGCATGGCCAGCATACTCACCGGACATGTCACCCGTTGAGCATGTTTGGGATGTGCTTGACCGGCGTATACGACAGCGTGTACCAGTTCCCACTAATATCCAACAACTTCGCACAGCCATTGAAGAGGAGTGGACCAACATTCCACAGGCCACAATTGACAATCTGATAAACTCTATGCGAAGAAGATGTGTTGCATTGCATGAGGCAAATGGTGGTCACACCAGATACTGACCGGTTCTGAGTCCCCAGACCCCCAATAAAGCAAAAAACTGCACATTCCAGGGTGGCCTTTTATTGTGGGCAGTATAAGGTACACCTGTGCACTACCCATGATGTCAGATCAGCATCTTGATGTGGCACACCTGTGAGGTGGGATGGATTATCTCAGCAAAGCAGAAGTGCTCACTATCACACATTTAGACTGATTTGTGAGAAATGTTTGAGAGAAATGGTAATATTGTGTATCTGGAATGAATTGTAGGTCTTTAAGTCCATCTCATGAAAAATGGGAGCAGAAACAAGAGTGTTGCGTTTATATTTTTGTTCAGTATAGAATAAGCCCAGATTTTAACCTAAAAATTTTCCTCAAATGTTTATTCAGTGGAGATAAGTACAACCTCTAAAGATAGGCCTACACCCGTTTTGGCATTGTCTCCGGATCCCATGACAAATAATGCCTTCAGTACATCCTCCTCAACCCACACTGAAAGCAGAAGTGCTATGGGCTTTGCAAACGGTTTGCCGACATCACTCCTATACGTCCAATGATGACATTCACACCGTCTCCAGGGTGATGTTCCCTGACTCGCAGGGTCACTTGTGGTAAAGATAAAACCGCTTTTCTTGCGCGATTTGGACTCGCTCCATATATTAAAAGGGAGCTTCGTTGTCATGTTTGACGTAAGTATGAACAGGACCATCAAAAGAAAACAACTGGATGTGCATGTCAGGTATTGGGTGAATTATGAGAATGGCTCTCGAGTGCAGTCCTGGTTCTGGGATCACAGTACATGAGCCACTCCACCGCTGAAGACTTACTGGAGAAGTTTAAGGTAAGCCATTCAATAACATTTAAACTCATTAACGAACCCATGATTTTTAAATATCCATGGTTTATCTTTACATGTGTTTAAATGGGAGAACCATATTTATTGGTAAGCATATTTTAAAGATTTTATTGCTGCTTCATGGCTTTTGCTGCAAAAAAAATAGTTCATTGAGGAAATAGAATGTTTAAGTGTTGTGTAGCAACATGTACAGCTGTTGTACAGGCAAAAACTCTGGCTCAGTCCAAAGGAGGTGGATATAGGAATGGCTGTCATCAAGGTGGGACTTCTGTGAATTCACTGGTATCTTTACATACAAATGTATCAAACAATTGTGAAGTAAAAAATATGTGAATAACATGGAGTTTGAGCTGGTTTGATATGTACAGCTGAGGTAGTGTTAACCTTGGGCTGAGTGTGCAGAAAGATTCTGGAAATTTGACAAACCATCTTTTTGTCAGAGACAGTCAGGAGCCAAAGGCAGTGGAAGTGACCTTGGTGTCCTTCAGATTAAAAAAAATTGCCAGATTGTGCTCTCAAAAATGTGCAAAAAGGCCTTGGATAAATGCCCTCTGAAGTACTCGATTGTACATGAGATGACGTGCTTGGACCCAAACAAAATGCACACCAGCCAGATAACTGTCATGCCCGGCTCGTCCGCTCCTCGTGTGTGCCACGCCCCCTAATTACCCACGTGTGATTTCCTGATCCTGCCCAGTCGTGTCTTGTTTCCTGCTGCCTTGTTCTGTGTATTTAAGTCCTGGTCTCCCCAGTTTGCTTTGTCTGTCATTAATGTCTGATGTTCGTAAGCGTGAGCTGTTTCCCGGTCCCTGTCCTCGTATTAAACTCCCGTTTGCCCCGTATTCCTGCTTCCTGCTTGCCTGCTTGCCCGCACGATCGCCGCTTCACCCGTACCCGATCGTGACAATAACTGCCAGCAGAAAAGGAGAAATCTCATGCAGAAGTTTGCGCAGGAGAATCGGTTGGCAGGCAGGATATCTGCTGGTAAATCATAGGATAAGAATAGGATAGTTCAGAATATTATTTTTAAATTATGCTTTTCTTTTTTCACATCTAACTGAATCAGGGACGGATTACAAACCGGGTTAGCGGGGCCGCTGCCCAGGGGCCCTTGGGGTGCAGGGGGCCCGTGGGCCCCAAGCCCAAAACAATTTGCAACGCTTATCAGCAATGTATTTTCGTTTGTCTATTTTAGAGGGCCTACATTCTTTGATCCTCTGCCTACAAGGTCCCCTGACCCTATAGGGAGGGTGTTTGGCTGCCAAGGGCCCTTGACTTGTGGTGGTTGTGGTGGTGGTGCAGGTGGTGGTGGTGGGGGGGGGCCTCGCGAACGTTTTACCCAGGGGCCCACACAACCCATAATCCGTCCCTGAACTGAATAGTGTTAACACGTAGATTTTAGCAGTATTTAGAAGACCGACTCTTGGTGTTTGAAAAGAAGCATCAGCCCAGTTATATTTTCTTTGATGAGCCTAGAGATATCTCAAGATTAAATTAAAATGATTGCACATTTATGGTATCATAGGAAAATTGGGTTATAAATCACTTTCCTATTCTACATGTGATTCTGTGTATTGACATTGTTGATCTGCATCTAATCTACTGTAATTAATGTAATTACAGGTGATGCAATATCCCAGCAGTCTGATAATCACCTGCACAATGAGGCAAAAGGCTTGGATTTTATATCCTTCATTCCTTCAGCACCATCCAAAGTTGATGTCTTTTTACATCAAAAAGTTAGTGGGCCTTATCCTGACCTCTGGATGTTCTGCAAGAACTTGCTGCTGCTGTCCTATGGGCAAGCCGAAGTGGAACGAATAGAGGTGGAGACCTGCAACTTATCAGAGGAAACAGTTGTTGCACAGAGGCTTATATGCGACCATGTCAGAGTGTGTGGGGGAGCAACCAAAGCGCCTCTGACCAAAGGTGAAAGATGAGCGAAAAGCAAAAAAGAAAACTTGAGGAACTCAAGAGGAAGAGAGTCTCACTGGAAAGTGTATGTGAGAGTTTACAAAAGGATGCTGAGCACATGGCAGAGGAAGCAGAGAGTGCTGCTGGAACCAAAAGGGCAACATTACTTACCAAGTCCAATACTCTGAGCCGACGAGCGAAGGAGGAGAAAGAGCAGTTGGTGGTCTTAAATGCAGATACTGAAGAATAGGCTACTGAACTGTGACTCCTAACACATCAAGAGTGAATCGGTGGAAACAAAAATATTTAGGTTCTTTGCATTTTTGGAGTATTTTACTTTCTGTGCCTGTTTGTACATTGTTCACAGCCATAATACTTTATAATTACAAGGTAGTTTTATGTTAGAGCTCTTGCTCCAATAAATATGTGCCTTGTAATTAACTAAATTCTAGGCTATTCAGTTTTTTTTGCCCTCGTGATGGTCGTGGGTTGTGAAAAAAGCCTTCTTCTTAGGGGTACCGCTGGGGCCAGCCGGGCGTATGTCGTGGCTTCAGTGAGTACTTATGTTTGTCATGCTGCCTGTGTACTTTATAGCGGCACAACATATTTCTGCAAATTGCATGCGTCAAATTGTCTGTCTCTCTTAAAAAATATGAAGTGTCACCAAAATTTTAAACGGGGAATCAATCTCAATGAAAAATATTCGTCAAGTAACGTTCCTAAAATAATATAGACATACTAATAATTATATATTAATAAATCGGATGAACGATGCATCCCAAATTGTATCCGCTGCGCACTTCTTAATCAGGGCAATCGCATCGTGGAGGTTTCTGCAGACGCCCAAAAAGACTTACTTAAGAAAACTGTTGCATGATAATTTGTACCATTTTCAAGGGTGGGGGGCGTGCAGTAGATGCCCCCTTTATTTTTGTGCTTCTGCCGTTCAAACCGAGCAGCACTGAGTTTGTCATGGCACCTGACGCCAAATCTACTGCTTAGCTGCTACAGACAGAACTATCTTCAAATCACCACTAGGGGGTGTCAATGCTGCACAGCTTCGTTCTATGGTTGATCTTTTTCAAAGACAGTTTTTTTTCTCTCTCTCCACATAATCAACTTAACTGATTAGCGTGCTTTCATAGTAATGGTTTTTAATCCGTGTTAATCTTCTGAACAATGACTAGTAAAGGTTCTATGAGGTTGTCCTACTTACTATGGATTTTAAGTTTTTTATCAAGGTGTTAAAACGTACCACAGTTGCCAGTCCTGTGTTTTATGTCTAGCAATTTGTACAGTTTCTTCAGTATAAACACATGCCATGATCTGTGAGAATCTCCTCCAGAACTCTGCATTTCCTCAAGATCTTTTTGTAATATTGCATCATGGCACTGCTCAGAACAACACAGATGGTGCATAACAACACAAGGGAGTACAAGACAACATGGTGCAGAAACAGTGCGATACAAAGCAGGACAAAACTGGATGATACGTGGTCAGTGGTGGATAAAGTGCAGTAACAGCTGTACAGTGCAGCTGCCGTGGAAATGACTGTTACAGGGGATGCAAAAGCTGCAGGTTTGAATTGTTTGGCGAATGAAGCTGTTCATGAATCTGCTAGTCAGTGTTTGTGGATGGTGGTCAGAGTCCTGGATTATAGACTGAACCTTGTTACTGTGGCAGTTAAAGTACAGCTGGTCAATGGAGGGCAGTTCAGTGCGAATGATGTTCTTAACAGACTTCGCAATGTACTGCCTTCCTGTCATGTGGCTCCACCATACCATAGTACTACTGTAAGAACTAGGGATGTAACGATACATTCAACTCACCATTTGATACGATTCACGATTCTGAGTTCAATTTTCTCATTTTTTGCAGAATGAGCTGCAGACAAATATATTCAAAAATATTCTTATATTTATCTTTCTGAACTGTTGACACTGTTTGCAACTGAATTTGAATAAAATACTGTTGAAAAAAAATCCCAAATCAAAATAAGTAAATAAAAAAAAATAAATCAAATAAATAAGCTAAGGTTTGCATGTGCAGCTTTTTAGCGTGCTTTGCCCTTTTAATAATCTTCACTCAGCTCACGGTGGTGCCAGTGGACCTGTTTGTGTATGTTATCAGTCTATTACAATGTTTGCATGCAGTTTATGTCTTGTCTGTGCTTTTCTCGCTGTTTCCTCCTCGTTTGTGATTACCGGAAAGCTAATATGCTGCCACACCGCCAATTGAAGATCGGGCAGTGCGTCCATCCATCCATTTTCTGAAACCACTTAATCCCAACTGGGGATCGCGGGGGGAGACCGGAGCCTATCCCGGGAACAAGGGGCGCAGACAGGAACCAAGCCCAGGCAGTCACCTACACACCGCAGGTCGCACACACTCACACAACTACAGGGCCAATTTAGACTCACCAGTCAACCTATCCTGCATGCTTTTGGACCGTGGGAGGAACCTGGAGTCCCCGGCGAAAACGGGGAGAGCATGCGAACTCCACACAGAAAGGGCCCTGGGACCGAAGCCAGCACTAACCACTGTGCCGTCCTCAGTTTCAAATTCATTCATCATCTCGCGTTCGCTCAAAACCAAAAACTGACGTACGATGTCGACGTGATACGCAGTGACATCTGACGTCAAACTCACATTGTGAAATCAAATGTAATATTACACCAGTTTTTCTGTTAAAGTACTGTGAAGTACTCCTACAATAGTGATTCATTTTCCACATCAGCCGGTTTAAATCTTCATGCATTTGCACCGATTTTTAACTGATTTGTGATTCATCATTACATGCCAGGGCCAGCAGCTCTGCATGGCTCGACCCTCATAAACATTCTCCACACATGCTGTTCAGGCAGTGGCCACAGAAATTCCCCCAGTGAACTTTATGCTTTCTGTCGGAGAGTATGCTGTGTTCTGGCCTTAAACCCTGCATACTACTTTGCAGACTTTGATCCTCTTAACAACAATTGGCATTTCTGGTGGCTGAATATCCATCCATCCGTCATCCAACTGCATGCTTAAAAGCTGTGAATAATAGTAATAATTCTTAAAATTGCAACTATCTAGAATTTCAGCCTAGTTACTCAGCTAAATTACTATTTAAACCTAGAATAATTTCTATAAGGGGCGGCATGGTGGTGCAGTGGTTAGCACTGTCGCCTCACACCTCTGGGACCCGGGTTCGTGTCTCCGCCTGGGTCACATGTGTGTGGAGTTTGCATGTTCTCCCCATGTCGTTGTGGGGTTTCCTCTGGGTACTCCGGTTTCCCCCCACAGTCCAAAAACATGCTGGGGGCTAATTGGAGTTGCTGAATTGCCCGTAGGTGTGTGTGTGTGAGTGGATGGTGTGTGAGTGTGCCCTGCGATGGGCTGGCCCCCCATCCTGGGTTGTTCCCTGCCTCGTGCCCATTGATTCTGGGATAGGCTCCGGACCCCCCGCGACCCAATAGGATAAGCGGTTTGGAAAATGGATGGATGGATAATTTCTATATGTGTGATAGAATCAAAAAATATTTTGTTTTACATATAAATCTTCACAAGGTGTATTACACATGGTATTCCCCAGACACCGCCACCCCAACAGATGCTTTGTTTGTTAAGACAATAGCTCAGAAAGTGGTTGATCGATCTTTTGCAGCTTTTACCAAGGTTTGTACAAGCCAAAATTAAATTTTGAAACGGATCCCTGCCACACCCTGCCCTCCTGAACCTCCCGTTTCCTCCCTAGTGTGGTATAACGTGCCATGCCTGTTCCGCGTTTGTTTTACCTCTCCTTCCTGCCCTTGTGTTACTCATTTCAGGTGCCTCTAGTTTGCTCCCTGCTTAGCCTTGTATAAATGTGCTTCTCAGTCCTGCCTTTAATGTTGCTGCTGCTGTTTGCCTGTGTGTTCTTCCCTGCTTATGATTCCCCCGTGATCCAGTTGTGATCCAGTTGTCTTCATATCATGTATTCAACTCTACTGCCTCAGTCCAGTATTATCTCTGACCATCATCTTATTGCGTTCAATATTTCCCTTGCTCAAAATATTAGCCCCCCGACTCGCCAAACGTACAATCACGTCAAATACAGCAAGTAACTTTATCGATAACCTCCCTGAGCTATCGTTTTCAACCAAACTAATGTCGAATTCTGCTGAACTTGATAGCATTACGGATTATTTAGCATCTATGCTTAATTCCACTAGAGAAAATTGCTCAGTTAAAAATAAAAAAGGTTGTACGAGGTTTACTTTGGGCCTCCGCCGATGCCACCCATTGTCTTACCATGTGAGCGTCTCAGGGACTATGCCCGGTGCCTAGGAACATAGTGTGTACGCCCCTCAGAGGGTAGACCGGTACCTGTCATCAGCGTGTGCGAACTCCAGAGGTGTAGTTTTGGTATCCACCTAACTTAACTTGGGCAGTCAAGTTTGGGACCCGGATAAATAAATGGGATTTAACCCAGAGGCTGCAAGATAGTATTTACCACCATAGTCCTAATAAGGATAGAAGTCCAATCTGGAAAGTTTATGAAGAAGTTAGCAAATCAGACAGTCATAAAGTAATCGAAACAACATTTATTAAAAATACTACAATATACAATTATTGACATGTGGACACATACTTGTAAATACATTTGGACAAATACAATATTAAACAATCACATTCCTCAGCTGAGAGTGAACAAAGTTCTGTGGAAAGTATCTGACTACAGATAGACTTTCACCCAGTTCTCTGCGGGAGCTCTGATTACAGAGTGACTCCCCGACTACTTCTGAAGCCCTTCCTTAAGTATCCAGACCAGGTGATGGCATGTTTCTGAAGACTGACTAATTTCGGTCAATGGTTAATTTTAGGGGCATTGCTGACCTTGGTTCTCAAGTCCCCAGCCAATCAGATCACTTTAGGGGGTGGTTGTAATTCCCTTGTTCTACCATGAGAGAATCTCTCTCAGTTTGGTGGGTTGAGCCGAAGTTTCTGTATTTCTCTTAGGAAAAGCTATACTGCCTTAAATCTGAGAGTATAATACTCCTCGTCTCATGCCTATTCAAACGAGACCAAACATGCGTGTATTTGTCCCTAACATCTATGTGTGCTGAGTTATCCTGTTTATAGTGGAAAAGGTGTCTGTGTCTGGAGGCTGACAGCTGTTGTTGCTGTGGATTGATTGTGGAACTCTGGTCACTCCGGGGGTGAAAGGTCTTGCTTTTTCTGTGCTGCTCCAGTTATTCCTATCCAGTCTCTCAGGAGCCGGCAGGCATTTGCCTTCCTTAAAAGGGGTGGTTTGACGAGTTGAGTCCAGTCTTGCCTGGGCCAGCGGAGCTCTGAAATAGACTGATGCAGGCTGATCAGAGTTGGGGCCTGCAGGACCTATAAGTTTTATGTCCTTACAGAATGTAAGTGGCATCATACTAAACTAGTGGTGTTCGAACTAGCATGGAAAGAGGCTATGGGTAGCTACAAAAAGGCTCTTAGTGCCGCCAAATCATCTAGTATCTATCAGAACTAATTGAAATAAACAAAAATAATCCTAGATTCCTATTTACTATGGTGTCCAAGCTGACTAATAACCAGACCACTGGTTATTTTCCAGTGACGACTTTATGAAACTTTTTGACCAAAAATATGCTCAATTAAACAGAACATTTTGAATATTGAATATTGGTTAACCAGTCAGAACTGATGTACTTAATTTTATCTTCAAATTCATCTACTTGTATGCTAGACCCTGTTCCATCAAAATTATTCAGCGATGCTCCCAGCATTGATTGAACCGCTACTAGCAATAGTTAAACTAAAACATATAATCATATTACCCCAATTTTATCTTCACTGCACTGGCTGCCAGTTAGATTTCGTGTTGACTACAAAACACTGCTCTTAACCTATAAAGCTGTAAATGGTCTTGCACCGCAGTATGTGAGTGACCTCATTTGCGTTCCGAATCATACACTTAGATGACGAGATGGAGGTATTCTATCCGTACCCAGAATAAAGAACATTACCTTTGGGGGAAGAGCATTTGCTCATAAAGCACCACAGCTATGGAATAAACTTCCTATTAGTGTTCGGAACTCAGACACAATCTCTGCTTTTAAGTCAAGGCTTAAGATGTACCTCTTTCGCCAGTCTTTTGGATAGTTAAATCTTCTTTTCTAAGGTGAATGGGAAATCTGGAGGTTCATAGTTATTTGAGATTGAAGGGGAAAGGGGGGATTGGTGCTGTCGTCCTGCCACTCTCGCCGATCACTTAAGCTGTGGATGGGAGGTGGCTTGACGCCAAAACCTCTGTAAACCCTCATGCCTGTGCTTCCTTCCAGGTCACTCTTTTAGGCAGGCTGTCATAGTTGCTTTAGTCCTGCCGGTTAGGTGTAGGGCAATAACTCTTCTCCATCTTCTCTTTTTCGAGCTGATACCGAGCCGACTACACCGTGTGAACCCGCACCTGGACTCCTGGATATAACTACATGAAACCAACTGGGACTTTATAACTATATGAACTCTAATGAATGTCAATGTAAATGCAGTTTCATGCTCCTTGGTCGCCCAGAGGAGGATGGGGTCCCCTTCTGAGTCTAGGTTCCACTCAAGGTTTCTTCCTGCTAGAGGGAGTTTCCTTGCCACTGTCGCCTCAGGCTTGCTTGGTGGGGTTCTGGCCGGTTAAATGTAAAGTGCTTTGTGACAATGCATGTCGTTAAAAGCGCTATATAAATAAAATTGAATTGAATTGAAGTGCTTCCTCAGATTCATTTTTAAATGTTCTCCAGCTAATTTCCACTATGGCCACGAGTTCTAGTATTTTAAATTAATATTGAAATGGTCATTTGGCTGAACAGCATCCCGACCTGTTAGAATCTTATATACCTGGATCATGTCCCCCCATAGTCTCCTTTGCTTGAGGCTAAACAGATTCAGCTCAGCGAACCTCTCCTCATAAGACATTCCTCTAAGTGCAGGAATCATTCTAGTCATCCTACGTTGCACCTTTTCCAAGGCAGCAATGTCCTTCTGAAGGTATGGTGACCAAACCTGCACACAGTATTCTAGGTGGGATCTTACCAAGGAATTATATAATCGTAGCATCACTTCTCTTGACTTACATCTCTAGGTGTGTGGAGTTTAATCCAACATCCTTTTGCCTTTTTTTAATGCTTCCCCACACTGGCAAGAGTGGGACATGGAAGTATCAACATACACACCGAGATCTTTCTCGTAATCAGCTACCTTTATTTCAGTGGAACCCATAAAATATCTGTACTTTACTATATTTACTATATTTCTGCTCCCTGCATGGATTACCTTATATTTATCTATGTTAAATTTCATCTGCCACGTATGAGCCCAGTCGCTAATTAAATCCAGATCCTGTTGTAGCCTCTCTGGACATGAGACATGATCTAACATCAATCAGAAGATACCACACCAGCAGATAATGATTTCTGGAATAGTAAAGTTAAAGGTTGGCTAATAATACCCCTCATCTCTTTTAAAACTATAGATAAGATGCCATCAGGGCCTTGCGATTTATTTATTTTGAGCTTAGCTAGGCTTTGTACCACATCAGCCTCAGTTATACATATATTGGTCATAGACATCGTTGTATTTGTACTAAATGGTGGTAAGCTATTCTACTGTGAACAGCCATTGTAAAATAATCATTAAACTCATTTATATCAATTTCATTTTCAATTATAAGGCCCTTACTATCCTGCAAATGAGTGATTTTCAGCTTTTAGAGCTCTTTCGGAGTTAAAATATTGGAAGAAACTTTTAACGTCATCCTTATAACTGTTATTAACTAAACCTGTAGACGTAGATACTCCTGCTTTATTTTGAAATCATTAGTTAATTTCCATTTGTGGAAGAAAGCCCTTTTGCTCCTGACTTTATTCTTAATTTTCGTAGTAAACCACCTGTGACATCGCGTGCTGGACGAACAGGCAGGAAGCGAGGAATCAAGGATCCGGGAAACGGAGAGTCGGGAATGAGGGTTTATTGATGAAAACAGGTACCAACAGCGAGAGATTTCAATGACAGGACTGGGGAAACAGACTTGAATGTGGACTAAATACACAGGACTACTCAAACTGACAGAAAACAGCTGGTTACAATCGGGGCAGCACACATGGTTAATGAGGGGGGCGTGGCACACACGAGGATCGTACAAGCAGGTCATGACACCAGCTTGGTTGCAGTTTCCTAGATTTAGTTTTTCTGGAAACGGGTATGAAGTTCTTTTGCACTTGCAACAATGTGCTTTTAAAAAATTCCCATGCCTCTTCCACAGTATTGCTATTTAACTCCATCCGATTTACAGTTTCTAGTTTCAGTCTCATACCATTGAATTACCCTTCCTAACATTGTATACTTTTGTTTTGGACTTGGTTGAAGACTCAGGCAGCAGGAGTTGCCCCAACGTTGGTATGTCCTTATCCATAAGGGGGAGTAAACGTTCTGGTTTCCCGACCTTATAGATGAAGGAGTTGGGGGATGTTGCCAGTGACCTGCCGGATTCCAGGCAGAACAGGCCTCGCTATGCCACAGCCCTTCAGAGACTGGGCCTTCCGTGCAGAACCTCTGCATCCAAATTAGACCAGTTGTTTAACAAAACCCTAAAATGGGGTTATTTTTGACATGGAACGGGACTTTGATTCAACAACCCATTACTTAGTTGCGGCAAGTACCCAATATCAAGTATAGCTGCAAAGAATCTGCCAGAGATTTTCAGAGAAGTTCCCCAGATGCATGGACTGGACTAAGGTGCGTCAGATTAAACAGGAGCCTGGTAAATTCTGTGAGCCCCACGCCAAGTGACTGATGGAAACATACTCCAGCTACAGTGAGATGGACCCTCCAGCGGACCGAGAGTGGGATTCCCTCTGGGAGCGACAACTCGTGCAGTTGCTGGTGGATGAGCTGCAAACAGACATCAAGAAGGACTTCCAACCTCACAATCATTTACCAAACCACTTCAGGTAACTTGTAAAGATGTAGGTATTGGAGTATTCACACATTCATTTGCAGTGTCCACCTCCTGTCCGGTAAATTTGGCAGGACAAAATTTGAATAACCTATAGGCCAGACTCATGAATGCGGCTGAACGAGTAAAGGTAGAACAGGTGGCCAATCCTGTTATACAGTCCTAGTAGATTGAGAACCACCTGATTGCAACTGTAGTTGGAATCAAGGGCTGAGCAGCATGGTGGCCTGGGGGACAATTATGAAAACACAGACCCACTGATATCCTTAAAACCCACAATCAAAAGAGGAGTCAGGATGGCCAGTGACATGTGCTGGCTAAATGGGGACAACAAAGAGAGAACAGAACAAGGCAGGGAGGGATTCTGACACAGGTGCCATGCTACTTTGTTTAAATATGCTGTAATGTTTTAGTGCAAGCCTTAGACAATGGAATCTCTGAATGACGCCGCAGTCTGGCTCTTTCTGAAGGTCCTATACTGTAACCGTCCTGAGAAGTTGTTTGCATGCACTTGCTGCCTTGACACTTGTTGATGTGCGTGTGCCCTGCTCGAGCAGTAAAGGGGAGATCACATGCAGAGCTGATTTTCTGTAGTTCCTTAGAATAAAAATAGAATATTCTCTTCAAATAGGAACACATGCTGCGTTTGATTATTTCACTCCAACTCGGACAAAAACGTCACGAAAAACATCACTTCCCATTAGAAACGCCTCTTTTATGACGTTAATGTCTGACAGAATCTTCTTGTCCGAGTTGCCCCTGTGACGTAATTTCAACATGGCGGCTTACACACTCAACATTAATTCTATTTTACAAATCCTTAAAAATGTTTATTTTGTTAAATTTATTAATATCCCATCCATCCATTTTCCAAACTGCTTATCCTACTGGGTCACGGGGGGTCCGGAGCCTATCCCGGAAGCAATGGGCACGAGGCTGGGAACAACCCAGGATGGGGGGCCAGCCCATCGCAGGGCACACTCACACACACCATGCACTCTCACATGCATTCCTACGGGCAATTTAGCAAGTCCAATTAGCCTCAGCATGTTTTTGGACTGTGGGGGGGAACCGGAGTACCCGGAGGAAACCCCACGACGACATGGGGAGAACATGCAAACTCCACACACATGTGACCCAGGCGGAGATTTGAACCTGGGTCCCAGAGGTGTGAGGCAACAGTGCTAACCAGTGCACGACCATACCGCCCATTTATTATTATTATTATTTATAATTATTAGTAATTATTAATGTAATTGCACGTGTTCGATTTAGAGAATACCATATTGTGACCGTAAACAGTATCCTAACATGCAATATCAGATTTTTACCAGACTTGTTAGTGTTTTTGGTTTGTTTGTAGTTTGTTTGCCTCTCGAAAAAAGAATATCGCTATGAATGTACTAAAATACTTTATAAAGCTTTTAATGTGGTTTGACTAGTTCCTGTTTCTTGTTTATTTGTCTGAAATAATAATCTTACTCCATAACTGCTAAAATATAAAGCAACAACACAGCAGCGTATTCATGGAGGCAGCCATGTTTGTTCCGAGTTGTGCTAGCTTGAACGGGAGATTGTTGGATGTGATGTCACCCAATTTGGAATTTCCAAGTTCCGAGAGAAAAACGAACGCACCACAAGACTCTGGCTGGAAATTTCTACAATAGAGCCATTTAGTTATTTCTAGAAAAATATTTAGAGCCAATGACCTGATGTCATTGTAACACAGGTCACTGTCCGTGGTGCTGAATTCTCTACTTGATGGGCTGGTGCTGAATGAATATGACAGCTGGCCAACATGTCTGTGTGCTTCCACTGACTGGCACCCAGACATATAATGACTTTTAACAATGAGGAGGGAAACGTCCAGACAGGAAATTAGTCAACAGTAATTAGTAATCACATATAGTTCGCATTTATCATGATGTAAAATTCAAAAACCTTTTTATATTATTAAGGGATAAATGTAATTGAGTTTTAATGTATCCTTTCCGCTCTTAAAATCGCAAATTATTTCTGACTATTAATCTGCACATTTTAATAATTTCATTAATATTACCTAATTGGTTTGTCTTTTTTATTAAATTTTAAAACTAGCTGTACAATTGTTGATGTTGTTGCTGTTCTGAATGTCATTGGCCTGTTGCCTTACGTCTGTCTAAACATGAGTGAGGGGATGGATGCACTATTCTATGGGGGCCTCTGTAGAGAATAAATGATCCTAATTTTATATTGAGAGAGATGGTTAATTCCTTTTTAATCCATACTGCGTTCAGAGCCCCTGTTCTGCCGTTGATCACTGCTGCATATCATCCCCAAACCAATGGCCTGGATGAGAAAACGAATGATGACATAAAATGGTAAGTCTGTTTTTGAGGTTGTTTTAGAACTGTGTGAGACAGGCTCTATTCTTTTAACATTACATCAGGAATTACTGATATTATTGACAATCAATCCCTTAATATACAGTATCTCACAAAAGTGAGTACACCCCACACATTTTTGTAAATATTTTATTATATCTTTTCAAGGGACAACGTTAAAGATATGAAACTCTGATAGAATGTAAAGTAATCAGTGTACAGCTTGTATAATGGTGTAAATTTGATGTCCCCTCAAAATAACTCAACACACAGCCATTAATGTCTGAACTGCTGGCAACAAAAGTGAGATTAAAAATGATTTGTGGCAAGATCGGATCATGTGTGTTGAAGAGTTTCTTATGACTGACAAGTAGTTATTTAAAAACATATCTTGAAACAGCAAATTACATTGTTCTTAATGCTTTTAGAAAATGACTCTTTATAATGATCTGTGAATAATAATAATTTGCTATGAATGTTTTTCCACTTCAGCTTTCCACAATTATTCTTCCCGATGAGAAAAGCTACGGCACGTTTTTTGATGAAAAAAATAAAGTAGTTGAGACAATAAGCAACAACAGCTGAAAACATCTCCTAGTCACAGGAAAAACAGAAGCAGGCATGTGGTAAACGAATACAAAAGAGGTACCAAAACACAGTTTATCATGTTGGAGATGAGGCGCTTCTGTTCAACATGAGGAAGCGGGGACGGAAAGGAGGAAGAACGGAACCGGATTTTACCGGACCTTATGTCATCCAGGCAATATGTGGCAAGCTGGTTACACTGTCTAATTCTGAAGGGGCAACTTTAAAGAACAAATACAATGTAAACCACATACAGAAGGAGCCAAACTGATGTCCCAAGTCAGGAATCACACAAGGTGCCAGAAGAGTATAAGACCAGTAAACCTCCCTCTAGCGCAGAGCTTCTGACAATCGAGAAGGATGCTGACAGTTGAAAAAAAACTCATGTCTGTGTGTTATGAAAGAATATCAATAAATGTTTCCGAAAGGGGATGACTCATTTGGTAATTATTTACGGCTTATGTTATGGCTGCCAATTTACAGTCTTTACTGAAGTCTGACTTCTTTTGAGTCACCTTTAATATAGATTGGACACTCTCTATGCAATGTGCAATACTTACATAGATGGTAAATGTTTACCTGCTTGCACAGATGGATGATTAGGTAATTAGTGTAAGTGTGTGTGTGCGTTCAATCGCATGTATGTCCAAGGTCCATAGTAAATAATATACACTGATCAAGAGATGCCCGAAAGTGGATAAAAGAGGACATTAGTGGGTGTATCACTTAGTGTAACGCGTGCAGGAAAATGAGCAGGACTGCAAGCCATATAATGACCCTTGTCTAGCTCTTAATACAGTATGCATACAGTGATGTATCTACAATGGACAGCTACTATGAGCAGATAGCACAGTACAGGTGCTTATAAGATCTGTATGCTATTTCCATCCATCCATCCATTGTCCAAACCGCTTATCCTACTGGGTCGTGGGGGGTCTGGAGCCTATCCCGGAAGCAATGGGCACGAGGCAGGGAACAACCCAGGATGGGGAGCCAGCCCATCACAGGGCACACTCACACACTATTCACTCATACATGCATACCTACGGGCAATTTAGTAACTCCAGTTAGCCTCAGCATATTCTCAGCATATTCTTGGACTGCGGGAGGAAACCCCACGACGACATGGGGAGAACATGCAAACTCCACACCCATGTGACCCAGGCAGAGACTCGAACCCGGGTCCCAGAGGTGTGAGGCAACAGTGCTAACCACTGCACCACCATGCCGCCCCCTGTATGCTATTTCATTCTATAAAAAGAAACTTACTGTACTGTACAATAAAGTATTTCACCACTGCTTCTTCCTCAGCTCCCACTGTTTGCTAGCACATGCATCTTTTGATTTCTTAGTGCAATCTGTGCTTTATTTTTTTTTTGTGAAATGTAAGTGCAGTATCTGTTTATTAAGTGCTGTGGTTTAATATGTACATTATTATTTCAGTACTGTGTATACTGTCCTTAATGTCTTGCCTCTCTCGTATAACTTGAGATACGCCCAAATTGACTTGCAACAAGTGGTCCTGGTTCCAAATGCGGAAGGCGATGGATACCTGTATTTTATATGCTGTAGTGTGCTGGGTGTCAGACATTGCAATGCACCTTGCTTTGATCTTGACCTGTTAGATCAGAGGGAGGTAATCTTATCCAGAAAGGGCCACTGTGTATGATGGTTTTCACTGCAACTCTCTTAACAGCGAACCTAACAGTTATCCCAATACCTTGATCTTGCTAGCATATTTAAATGTGTACCTATTCAGGAATAGAGTGGTGAAGGCATTCAGAGGAGGACTGATGATTATCAGAGGGAACAAAGGGGCTGGGTACTTGTCAGTATCCAGTAGAACCACCAGACTCCTACACTGAATGGTTCTGGATGTGGCACAGACGTTAATCCCTCTGTATTAGGGGATCCGTCTCCAGTTTGTACTCTTCTAGTTAATAGGTAGATTATCAGGCAGTTTTTCACCCTAGTCCAGTACTCATTGACAGCCTAATACACCGTGTTTCAGTTTGTCTTGATAGTCAATACATGTCACAGGATGTACATTACTCTGATGGGCAGGCCCTCTTACATATGATGGAAATTGCAATACCTACTTTTGGCCACGAGATGGCAGCAAGAAAATAGAAAAATTATTTTCCCACGGTCTACTAGCAGCTTTTAGATGTTAATTCTTCATAAAAATAATTTGACTTGATCCAATGTATTTTTAATACAAACAATTACCACACAAAGCTGCTAGTTTCCTCCGGTTTCCCCCCACAGTCCAAAAACATGCTGAGGCTAATTGGAGTAGCTAAATTGCCCGTAGGTGTGCATGTGTGAGTGAATGGTGTGTGAGTGTGAGCTGTGATGGGCTGGCCCCCCATCCTGGGTTCTTCCCTGCCTCGTGCCCATTGATTCCGGGATAGACTCCGGACCCCCTGTGACCCAGTAGGATAAGCGGTTTGGACAATGGATGGATGGAAATAGCATACAGATTAAGCACCTGTACTGTGCTATCTGCTTATAGTAGCTGTCCATTGTAGATACATCACTGTATGCATACTGTATTAAGAGCTAGATAAGGACAGTGGGTCATTATATGGCTTGCAGTCCTGCTCATTTTCCTGCACCCGTTACACTAAGTGATACACCCACTAATGTCCTCTTTCATCCACTTTCAGGCATCTCTTGATCAGTGTATATTACTTACTATGGACCTTGGACATACATGCGATTGGACACACACACACACACACACACACTTACACTAATTACCTAATCAACCATCTGTGCAAGCAAGTAAACATGTACCATCTATATAAGTATTGTACATAGCATAGAGAGTGTCCAATCTATATTAAAGGTGACTCGAAAGAAGTCAGACTTTAGTAAAGACTGTAAATTTCTCAGCCATAACATAAGCCGTAAATAATTACCAAATGAGTCATCCCCTTTCGGAAACATTTATTGATATTCTTTCATAACACACAGACATGAGTTTTTTTTCAACTGTCAGCATCCGATCCAAACGGGATTCCCATTTCCTTTCTGTGGGATCCAACAGAACACGGGCTGACCATCAGTCAACATGTCTTCAACCGTGCAGGACAGGACCCAGTCCAGGCCAAACCTCACGGTGCTGGTGTTAATAAAAAAAATGTAAGGAACATGCAGCTGCAGCTCACACACAAACACAGTCCACAGCATCCAGAAAAAGGTCAGGCCTTTTTCTTCTTTAGCTGACTCCGCCCAGACCTCGCCCCCTTTCTGGGCGCCTCGCACTATGCCTTTGAACTGGCCCTGCAGCTTGGCCCGTTTCCTGTTTCCCAATGCAAGTCATAAGATTCACCCGTAAATGATATTTTGAATCGGAACGATATTTATTACTATTGTTTAGATTAAATATATAACGGTTTAATGATTGAATATAACTTGATATTGTTGTTTGTGTTGTTTAGTTTGAGGTTCTAGTTTCTGTCTTTATCCGCTTTCGTTTCAGTAGGCAGCTGGTTCATCCCAGGCTCAGGGTCTCTCTGCTCTTCATCAAACCCACACCCCCAGTTTGGGAGCACCCTCTCCCTCTCCTCCCCCCACGGCTGTGACTGTTACTCCTCCTTGAGGAGTAACTGCTCCGCCCCCTATCCCAGCCCCTATACCCACAGGAGTGCATCACCCAGTGAGCCGCCGCCCTGCCTGTCCCCTCACACAAGCACACACTGAAATCATGGTCCTAAGCTCTCTGTGTGGGTCACCACGATAGTACAGCACACCGACGATTACCCTCTGACTGAATCAGAATCAGCTTTATTTGGCCAAGTATGTTCACACATATTGGGAATAGTTAGACATTTAATCAAAATAATTAAGACAAGACATAAACATACAGTTCTGTTGATATGCGACGCATATAACCTCTGCATTCACAGCACTGCTTCAGTTATCGAAGAGCAAATTTCGAAAACTCACTCAGTCCGATAACCTAAAGTAATAAGTCATAATCCTCTTCATACGTTGCAGTAATGGGAATGAAATCTCACTCAGTGTTTATGTAATGGAGCAATGGAATTTCGTGAAATTTCCAAAAGTCCACAGAAATATTTAGAAAAACATTCCTGCAGACTGAGTTTTTGATATTTGCTTTTCAATTAACACAATTTTCTTCAGTCTGAGGTTTAACAGAATTCAGCCATATGCTGTTCAAAAAAAACTACACAGAACAAAAACAGAATGGACTTTACATCTGTCTGAAAGGAAAGTTGACACAGGCTGCAGCAGTGAACAAATCAATCAATGTATTAAAGTTAGGCATTAAGTAACTGGAGGCAGTATATACATAACATGATAACATGCCTTTTCTGTATTGACCATATTAAGGACGCTGTAACACTGCCCACCACATACCTGCTTCATTTATTGTTTTATACTTGCAGCTGCTTATTCAGACAGCTCGTCTACCTGTCTGTCCATGTTGCCCTCCCATGACAACTGGTCCAGCCTACAGGTGCCGTCCCATTCCGGCATGTTACCCATGAGTCATAGCGGCACCTCCGGGAGCAGCTCCAGGTGAGCCCGTGCCTCCCCTCCCCCACCTGTCCCCATGCTGAGTCTCGGGCCCCCGTCTTCCCTCTTGTTCTCGCCTATACCCACATCCTGGCCTGTGTCTGCATCGTCTCACCTCGTTAACAGGACTTTCGCCTTCTTCTGTCCTGATCCATTCAGGCCCATCATTCTGGGACATGCTTTGATTTATTTCGCCATAGTTACTCTTTGTTTTCCTTTGTACTTTGCACTCTACAAGTAAAATGAATAAAAAATAGGCATTATTTTGATATTGTTTTAGTACAGTGACACTAGTATATTTGTTGTTGTTTCCAGGCAACACTGCATGCTGATTTAACGTCTTTCCTTAATCTCCACCCCATTGCTCACACACAGCCAGTATCCCAGTTTGTGGTCAATGAGCTCCTCCTCACTCACCCCAGTCTCCTAGTCCAGTGGAATGTCCAACAGCTTGGGCTCTCAGTTCCTGCGTGTCATGCCCGGCTCGTCCGCTCCTCCTGTGTGCCACGCCCCCTGATTACCCACGTGTTTTCTCCCGATTTGTACCCAGCTGTATCTAGTTAATTTGCTCAGTCCTGTGTATTTCAGTCCGTGTCTTACCTGAGTCCAGTGTCTGTCATTGATGTTTGTATGCGTGAGATGTTTCCCCGTCCGCGCTTCCTAATTAAACTCCCGTTTTTGCCTGTCCGCTTGCTCCTTGCACGCCTTGCCCGCACGATCGCCTGCCTGCTTGTACCCGATCGTGACACTGCGCAGCTCTACAACTCATTACCCAGGGCTCTCGCACCCGGCCACAGTGCCCCTCTCAGGCTCCCCGCTGTATGACAGCACTGCCCCATCGGAAGTTCATGAAGCCTCACAGTACGACGCCTCTCCCCACGCGCGCTTAGCCACCACCGGGACTCCCATCACTCCTCCTTCCCTGTAGGGCGGCGCACTTCCATTATTATTACAGTTTCTACTGTCACTCTGTTGCTTTTCCTGGTGCTGGACTTTTGACAGATAAATACATTATTTGTTGCATTCAGTGACAAAAGATTGGTCTGTTTAACACCCTCAGTCTCCACCCTATGAGCCCCTTGTTGGCGGCAGAATCAGGAAGATGTCGGAGAAAGCAGAGGTAAAGTGAATAGTCACCTCGACAATAATGTGAAAACCGCTAATGGTGATCATGCCTGTGTGGGTGAAATGGATCACCACAGTATAAGCGGATGATGATTATAGACGATTTTTCCCTTTTTCTTTATGTCTGTTTACCATCTAATAGGCATTTTTTTTCTTTGGGATGCGTCTAGGTCAGATACGACCAAAATATTTTTCTCATTTCAGAAGTGAAAAAAAATATTGCTCTCAGATTCTGTTCAGTTGTAGTTTTTTAAAATAATGTACCTTGATTTGTGTTTGTTTAAAATGCCATTACCTGTTGCTTACTGGGCCGCTGAAAATGTCTGGCCCAGCTAAATTTCTTGGTTTAAAAATCTGGCCCAACTACTTTCCAGACCTGGACTAGCCCTACTGAATCATACACTAATGTTATTCTGTTATGTGGGCTGTTGTGATAGGGAGATTTGCTGGATGCTGCACGACGGGTGGTGTCCCTGCTGCAGAATGCCCTGTCTGAAGCAGCACCTAGAGACAGTGAGGGTTGTTGTTATCACCTTAATATTGTATATACGCAATCTGTTATTTCTTAACTAATATAATTGTATGGTATTCTTCTAATATATTGTGCACAGCCAACAAAAAAGAGAAAAATGCAAAACCAAAGGAAGGCTTTCTTTTCTCTTAAAAGTCTTTTTTCTAAACCAACTGAGAGTCAGTTAGAGGGGTGTTCATTATCAGTATTGTTGCTGGCATTTCTGAAAATGTGCCAATTTTAGTCAAGTGGCTACTTTTCAAATGCAGTCCCTGGCCAAGATGAAGAAAGTTCATGAAGACTACATGATAATATTAAGCACTGACATAACAAACAACATTTTTTACATGCAAAATATACAGGAAATATACACTGCAACAGGCTAGGATAGACAAATAACCAAATACACTTGCAAGCCTGACCACTTTAGACCCCAGATTAGAAAATTGGTGAATGAGCATATATTTTTTCCAAGTTTTGTTTTGCTTTCAAGTTCTCACAAATAAAAAAAAAAAAAAGATTTTCCCACTATAGCCAGATCCAGTTTCTGTGGGGGGCGGGGGGGGGGTGACAATTTGTAGTAATAACTATTTCCTGCTGAAAACCACTGGTAAACTATCCACATGTCTCTGAATATCTGTGAGTCCCGAGACCTCCATGACAGATAGATATAAGTTGCTAGTGTTGATCGGCAGGAAATCTTCTCCAAAGCCCCACCACCACCTCACACCAATCCACCCAGGGTTTACTCCAAATAAATTTGCTGGTAATACAAACCGGATCAACTTGTGGTTTGTGTCCACGTGTACTAGAGACAAAGGCCCTGGTACATTCTGCGTACAACACAGCCAAGACTTGACAACCTTTATATGATGCGCATGGAATCAACCCTATGCATGGAGGCTGCAACTCTTCTCCACCGAACCCTGTAGCCCATTGACTGCAGCCTGCATTGACTATCCTGTAGCCTGCATTTGGTAGATCATTCTTGACAGAAGAAACCAAATTGTCAAGTTCCCTAACACAGAGCTCATACTCTTTTATTCTTCTTAAGATTGTTCTTCTTGAAACACCCATCAGTGTGGCTATGCAAGGCACAGGAAGTTGAGTATGGAGCATTTCTTTCAAACATTGTTCTTCAATCAAAATCTTGGGTCGTCTATTGGTGGCAGCGACTTCCTGTGTGACACATGGGGCTGGACGTTCCAGATGTGCCCTCACAAGGTCAAAGAGCTCTTGCAAAGCCAGGGTGATAGCAGGAGGTACTTCAATGTGATTAGACAGGGCCTGCAGAAGATACAGCTCCTGATGACAAAGGAACTCCAGGTAATCCAAATTTAGTGGAGTCGCGCTGAATCCTATTTCTATTTTATGCAGAAGACTTTCGAGAAGGTGGTATCTGAGCTGTTCACAGAACAAATTATAGTTAATGAGGTGTCAAGATCTTGTCTCTGATCCACACACTAGGCCTACCATTCAAAAGTTTTAATTATGAAAATGAAATGTTTTTGTTTTGTGAGGTGCTTGTTCATGTATGATGATGTAGTGGCTGCTCTGTTTGACCGTGGTAAACCTTTTCACAAACAATATAAGTGAAGAAGTATGACATTAGATCTAAGGACCAGAGTATAATAAAGTTAAATAAAATCCATCAAAAACACTTACTCAGTGGAGATTCCAATGTAGTAGGCAGACAACTTTATGGCTTTAATAATGAGTGTATTTAGCAGCTACAAGGACAAAAGATATTATAAACCTCTCCATTTTAATGCTAATTTAATAAACATTAACAGATAGCACTTAAGGTGGTTTCGCCTATAGTCTGCTAACACTAACCCGAGAACTAATATCTGAGGAGCGTTCTTCCCAGGATTTGAATTTATTAAATTGGTTTTGTGATGTTGTATTAAGAAATTTTATTCACAATGCAATTTACCGTACATTGGCCCATTCTTTTATATACGGTAAGACGAAGCGGGAAATTCGAGCGAGCGAGTGCTGTGCAGACGCGAGCGCGTAGAGGGGATGGGTTTTCAGCACTCGAGCACACGCACGCGCGTGGTTCGACTTTTGGCCCTAATTTAACGGCGAGCGAGTGAGTGAGTGCTGTGCAATCGCGAGCGCGTAGAGAGCATGGATTTTCTGTTTTTATGCGCACGACTTTTGGCACTAATTTAACGCCATAGAAATGTGTGTTTAAAAGGGGAGGAGATCGGGTTGCAGCGCTGGTGTGAGCGGTTTCTCCGGGCAGTTCGCTCGAGGCTAACGTGGCTTTGGGAACGTGGTGCACCCGTCACCCATGCCAGGGAAGAAATCAAAACCGAAATGCTAGGAATATGGACTTCATCTTACGTCAAGCGTTTTCCCCTCCATTGACGCCCATAAAGAAAAGGCTTAAAGTCCATATTCCTAGCATTTCGGTTTTGATTTCTTGTCAGGTAAGTCTTTATGGCCAGATACATTCGCGAGAAATTTGGTGATTTGTGGTGACTGTTTTAATACATTAAGTTGCGTTACGCATTTTCACATTAAGCGTTTTAGAATGTCCCGTGGCAGGTATCCCCTTCTATTGCCCTAGGGAGGGTTGTAACCCTCGTCTGTATATTAATAAAGAATAATCCTTCTATTCCTGTCTCATGTATCTGGACCTCCCCAGCAATTTAACGAAATTTGGTGGCAGCGGTTACAAGTGAACCCGTTTAAGTTTAGCGCTCATACTTCCGTCCATATGTTTAAGACCCACCTTGGCTGACTTAGCTGACATGTCCTGATTTCATAATCTTCAAATTTGTAATCTTTTCTCCTTCATCTAACTCCATGTTTTTAACTTCTTGTCATTTTCTTGCCGTTTGACTCATAGAAAATTATCAGACTTAAATGACACGTCAGCCTGTGCAGACAGCGATTTCAATGTTTTAATAAATTGGCCAGCAGGTGGGGGCAGTGCTCAATTTCATTAATGCCATTCAGAAAACTTTCAGGCTTTATGTCTTAATGAACAGCCTAGAAAAGGACAAAGCATTATATTACTGATGCATACAGCAGATCCCCAACTCAGGCTGTGTTGCATATTCTTAACAGTGCTACAGTATGTTCACACAGCCAGTACAAACAAACTTGCAAGATCTAGACCAGGGGTCACCAACCTTTTTAAAACGGAGAGCTACTTCACGGGTACTGAGCCATACGAAGTTTGATATCAGTTTTAAACGCCCTCCTAAACATGTCTAAACTTCATGCATGATAAACATGTTTTAAATGCTTTTTTATATTCAATTTCAAATCTATATAAATGCAAATGTGATAGATTAGAAACAGGACAAAATAAAATTTTAGATGATGTTCGCTGGTGAGTTGTGCTATTTTATAGAACAGGTCCACGGGCAACTCATGTGGTCATTGGGGGCATCCTTGGGGCACCATGTTGGTGACCCCTTATCTAGACCTACCACATCAGGTAGGAAGGTGCCTATTTCTACCAACTATTCAGACCATCAGACCCAAACCATACATTCAGTCATGCACAGGCACTCCACCAGAGGGCTCTACATTCTGTCCTACATCTGCTCACCTGTTAGACCCACACTCAGTCTCCATCCTGATTTCTACCTACTACTCGGACTATCTCACCAAAACCAGTCCTGTGGCCTGTTCTATGAAGCGGGGTTACTGGCTTATTGGGGAAACTTGTCGGATTTCTTGATCGGGACCTTCAACTGCTCTGCCATAGAGAGCATCCTAACATGCTGCCTTACGGTCTGGTATGCGGGCTGCTGGTGGCCTCCTACCGCTCTGCCATAGAGAGCATCCTAACATACGGCCTTACGGTGTGGTATTCGGGCTGCTGGTGGCCTCTATGACTTTTTTTGTAGACAGTCCATCTGTGTGGTGCTGTTTGCACGAATTGTTTTGGGAAATGCACTTACAGTTTTGCAGATGTTAAGGGTGATTCCAGAAATGCATCAAAGCAACTGAGGAACTGCAATGTCACTGTACAGTTACTTATAATGGGCGCCAATGTAATGTGTAGAGTGGCAAATAAACTGATTCACCATTTACTCTCATGTACATCACTTAAAATGCTTGTTTTAAATGCAAATGTGTGAATGTAAATCTAAGCAGTAAAGCTACAATTTACATTCTGTTTGCATGGTGGAAAGAACATTTAATCTGCCTTTTAAGTGTGATTAGAAGATCTAATGCCTGTGTGCTTGTAATAAGATGGTCGCTGGTTCAAACCCAGCCACAGCACATCTCTGCGTCCTTGAGCGAGGCCCTTAACCCCCAGCTCACTGGGCATCACTATGGGTGGCTGCCCTTCGCAGACAACTTACTCTGTTTACTCTAAAAAAAAGAGAGCAAGTTGAGAGAGAAGTTAAGACAATTTCTCCACAGGGACCAATAAAGTATCAATTATTATTACTGTATGAGAGACTGTCTAATATCAGATAGATAACAGACTCATACTGTGCTGAGCTTGTCTGAGAGAGATGATTAGCAAATGCTCTCCCACAGTATCTCAGCACTCTGTACAAAGAACTTTATATGCTCAGTATCTGCTCCTGTTTATCTAATTGTTCTCATTTTAACTGGATGTTAAGGAGTAAATTAATAAACGTCATGTAAGTGCACATTAAAATGCTTTTTCACTGTTACTTAAGTTCCCATGTGAACAGCCAATCAGATCAGCCTGATGTGTGTCTCTCTGTTTCCTCTCTGTTTCCTGCCCTTTCATCCCGACCACGACCATGATCTCTCACTTAGCAGCAGAGCAGTTTATTCTAAACAGTGGAAGCACAAAAATGTTCAGACTCTTTGGTCTTCTCATTTTCATTAGTAAGGCCCTATAATATAAATTATTTTGGGATTTTAATATTTTCATTTATCTGTATGATGTGATCAGTGGAATTTGGCCATTTAATCTGCATCATAGTTAATAGTTATTTAGATTACTATTATATGTCTTATTTGATTATGATTTTTTTTGTTTTTCTGTTTTTGCAGACACTGCACTGACTACAGATGTTGTTCAGCCCAGTCACCTGATGAGGGTTCAGCTTGGAGACAGTGTGACCCTGACATGCTTCTGTCAAGGAGAAACAACTTTTGTTACTTTGTTTAAGCAAGCTGTTGGTCGGAAGCCCCAGCCCATGGCGAAAGCACTTCTCTACGTACCTGGTGAATTTTACAAGGAATATAAAAGCATAAAACGTTACTCCTTACTGAATGCAGAGGGGAGTTTTAACCTCACTATTTCTAACGTGGAGCCGTCAGATTCTGCAGTGTATTATTGTGCTGCTGTGTTTCTTCATGAGGTCACCTTCGGGAATGGAACCTTTGTCATAATCACAGGTAAATGAGATTCCAACTATTTTCATATTTGCTTTATTATAATGTCAGTAAGATTATTCCCTGCAAAATAATTTTGACAGTTTAGTTGTTTGTCAATATAAAATTAGCAAAGATACCTTATTGTCTGCTTTGTTCCATAAATGTTTTTCTAAACATCAAACAAAAATCATTCATTATTATTATTATTATTATTATTATTATACAATTTGTTGCATTTTGCTTGCTGTCAGCCAAAAGCCTAACCTTCTCTTTATACAGATGTTAATGTTACACATTGCAGCCTCTTTAAAACAAATAACATAAAAAAAATGTTTGAGTTGTTATATACAGTATAGGACTGTGCAAAAATCTTAAGCAACAAAAGAAAATTATTTTTGACGTTATTTATCTGAGCAGTCAGTGTGTATTCACTCTGAAAAAAAAAATGCATGATTTAACATATGAACTAGGGATGTGCACCATTCAGAACTGATTTGAGAATGAAATTCTCAAATACGTATCCTAAAATTCAGGATTTTGAATACATATATGAACTTGAATTTCAGTTCATTTTGTTAATCTGAATTACATTTGAATTGTGGTTGAAAACAGGTTGTGGCATTGAAATTTATATTTGAATTTAAAGAAGAAGAACGAAAAAGGGTTTGGATTCAAATTCAAGTTCATATACGTACTGTAGGTGTAGCTTTTAACTAAAATATGAACTTTAATTTAAATATGAATTATACATAAACACATTAACATTGTTATACATCATTGTTATAAAAATGTCGTTTTGTAAAGAATGAAATAATGCAACATTTGAAGTGTCACCTAAAATAATAATTATACTGTCATTTTGTGCACCATGGTGGATCTGCTCATAGGAAGAGCTGAGTGTCTCTCCTTAAAAGTCAGTGTTGGCTGCAGTGACGGCAGTTTCTAACCTAAGAAACGTCCCTGTTGGGGAAAGCGCCCGGCGTTTCCACCCCAACTCCACATTTATGAGACACACACAGGTTACAGTTTTACTTGCAAGGGTACCCACACTCTCTGCAATGCAAACTACAGCAGAATGTGTTACAAAGGGTGGTTCCCCTTGTCTTCTTTATTTATAGTCAATGGGGGGCGCAAGAGAGGGAAGTGAGATTCTTATCTAAGTAGGCAGCTGTTAACCACCTACTTAGAGTACAATAGCTAAGAGTATGTGGCTAGAAGATAAGAAATAACGTATACATATATATTTACACTCATTGCTGATCATACAGAAATGATTAACAACTGTTTCTTCAACCTAACAGTCCCTCCTGTTTATCATGACAGTATGATCAGAAGCATCAACATTGTACAAGTTGCAAAAGCACTTTAGGTACAACCTTCATTTAGACCACATTGTCATTATCCTGGAAAACATTTAATTCCGGTTCTTCAGGTCCGAGCCCTGCACGGGTGCTTTCGGCTCGGCCGTCATTATGAATTATATGTCTTCTTCATCGCCATCGCTGGAAACAGGCTCTGTCTCTATAGTTTGGGTAAGGGAGAGAAACATTGTACTGCGTGTCCGAAAAGCAGCGTTAAGAGCTTGATTAATAAACATTTTCAAACATGGTATAACAGTAATAAAACAACAGAAAAATAAAATGAAAAACAAAAGAAAATATAAGTGAAACATTACTTTGATATCCTATACCTGCAGAAGATATTCATAGCTCTGCCATACACCGTAGGTCCTTCACTATGAGTGAGCATTACTGAACAAACATAGCAATTTGTCACATTTTTCGCTGTTACAGTATCATGTACATATCGGTACCAGTAGTTTTGCATAAATGGATGTGAGTGGTCAGCGGGCAACGGGCGTAGATGGAAGTCATCATGGGTCCATCGCCGTAGGTGCTGTAATGGAGCTGGTGAGAGCCAGGACAACCATACAAGTCCTACAACAAGAATGACCCCTAGAGTCACTTTACCACATCCCCACCCTATCAGGGCCATCCTAAATAGAGTGCAGCTCAGTTGTTTTCTTCACCGGGTTGAGACAACAGCACCCTATTGGTTACTGTGCCTTTGTAGCGGACTTCCACTGCTACTCTGTTGCTGAGGCCTCTGATAAGGGCTTGATGGGTTTACAGTGACTTTTGTGTATCCAGGAAGGTCGTTCTGCGATCTTTACTGCTGTTGGTGTTGTAAGGAGGACTTGATAAGGACCGTCCCACCGAGGTGTGCTCCAATCTTTCCGCAACAGGACCTTGACCAGGACCCAATCTCCCGGCTGCAAGTTATCCTGTTGAGTAGAAACAGAATTTACCGGCAGACTACTGGGGCTATGTTTTTGTTGTGATGTTAGTAGTTTACGCATCCAATCGGCCAGCGTATTTTCTCGGTCTGCTTTTTCTATGTCATTCATTTCAGTTGCTAGGGGAAATGGTCTACCATACACTATTTCAAAAGGTGTTAATCCTGCAGGAGTGGGAGTTATTCTCATCCATAATTTTACTAGAGACAAACATTCTGGCCACGGCCTTTTTGTCTCTTCCACTGTCTTTCTTAGCCTTGTTTTAATAGTGCCGTTGGTCCTTTCCACTAAGCCTGCGCTCTGAGGGTGATACGCACAATGATTCTTAAGCGTAAAACCTAATGCTTGTGAGCAAAGGGACATAGTCTGATTTACAAAATGAGTCCCATTGTCTGATCTTATAATATGAGGTATGCCATAGGTAGGGAAATAATGGCTTACCAAACATTTTGCAACGGTCATTGCATCACAATGCTTTACAGGGTATATTTCTACCCACTTAGAAAAGGTGTCTATAATAACTAGACAGTATTTCTTTCCTTGTGACCAAGATAATTCAATAAAATCCATATGTACAACTTGAAACGGATACTCAGCTGTGGGGAACTGGCCACGTTTTGGTCTGATGTTTCCTTGTGCATTGTGTTTACAACAAATTAAGCATGTCCTACAAAATTGTTTTGCATAATCAGAAAAATTTATAGCATAGAAATATTGTTGTATGATATGTACCATCCCTCCTGTTGAGACATGAGTATTTCCATGGCTCACCAAAGCAGCTGTTTTGTATAAATTTTTTGGTAGGATGGGCTTGTCATTCATATAGTAAACTTTCTCTCGTTGTATTGCTCCTCTTTTGATCCAACTTTGTACTTCTATTTTAGGAGCATGAATCTGTGCATCACATAGCACATCGCTATCTATAAAAAGAATGTCTGCCACTGATAAGGTAGGTTGTTTCAGTGCCGCTTCTTTGGCGGTTTTATCTGCAAAACTATTTCCTGCGGTTTCTGCAGAGTCATCAGTCTGGTGTGCTTTGCATTTGCACAGTGCAAAGTGAGTCGGTAAATGCACAACGTCTAATAATCTAAGTAGCAAATTTGTATGAGTAAGAGATGTGCCCTGTGATGTTCTAAAACCTCTATTTTTCCAGACTCTTGCATGGTGATGGACAGCTGCAAACACATATTGACTATCAGTGTAGATAGTAAGTGACTTGTTCTTGAACAGTTCACATGCCCTGATCACAGCATAGAGTTCAGCCGCTTGTGCTGAACAAGTAGAAGGGAGTGCATTGGCTTCTAACACTTCAGTAGATGTAACTACAGCATACCCAACTTTATTTTTTCCCATATCATTTTTTGATGCTGAGCCATCTACATAAACAACTTCTGATCCTGGTATAAAAGTTTGCAGAATATCTGCTCTTGGTTTTGTTTGTTCTTCTATTGTTGCTTTGCAAGAATGTGGCTCCCCATCCTCTGCGGTGGGGAGGAGCGTGCTAGGGTTCAATAGGCCACACCGCTGAAGTTCAATGTTAGGTTGTGAGAGCAAAAGTGACACTAAGGTAAGATGTCTTGTATGTGTTAAGAATGGAAGCGGTGTCTGCAACAAGATTAGAGACACAGAATGAGGAACTTTAAGTATGAGGGGGTGACAAAGTACCAATTCTGCTGATACCTTTACTGCTTCTGCAGCAGCTGCACATGCCTGTAAACACTGTGGAAAGCCAGCTGCTACTGCATCTAATCGTTTTGAATAGAATGCTAACGGTCTCTCTTTTGCTCCGAATGGCTGTGTTAATACTGCTTTCATATAACCTTGATTAGCATCTACACATAGGGTGAATGGTTGTTGATAATCTGGTAGAGCAAGGGTCACATTGGTTTGCAACATTCTTTTTAAATTTGTAAAAGCATTTTCTCCGTCCTCAGTCCATTGTATTTTGTCCTTTAGAGTCATCTCCTTCCCGTATATTAAATTTTGCAAAGGTTGAACTAGAAAAGCATAATCTGGTAACCATTCTCTACAATAATTGCAGAGCCCTAAAAAGGACATCATCTGTTGTTTAGTCTGTGGTTTAGGTGCTTCCTGTATAGCTTGTTTCCTTATCTCTAGCAGCGAGCGACCTTTTTGTGAAAGGTTATGCCCTAAATAGACAACTGTCTTTTTGCAATACTGCAACTTCTGTTTAGAAGCTTTATGTCCAGTATTGTATAAATGCTGAAGCACAGTTAGGGTAGTTTCTTTGCAATGTTGTTCTGAATCTGCTGCTATTAAGATATCATCCACGTATAGTAATACCTGACTATGTGATGGTATTTCACAGGTACTCATAGAGTATCTAAGGGCCATGGTATATACATGTGGACTTTCAGAAAATCCCTGAGGGAGTCTAGTATATGTATATTTTTTCCCTTTATAGGTAAATCCAAATAAATGTTGAGAATCAGGGTGCAATGGTACTGAGAAAAATGCATTACTAAGATCCACTACTGAGAAGTAGCTTTTATCAGGAGTCAATGAGTTGAGCAATAAGTGTGGGTTAGGCACGTCTGGTGCTGCATGTTGCACTATGTTATTAACCGGTCTTAAATCCTGCACCATGCGCCATTTCCCTGTATGTCCCTTCTGGACTGGAAAGATAGGAGTGTTGCAAGTGGCTTCAGGAGCCTCTCGCAATATTCCTGATGCTAACATGTCTTGCACTACAGGGGCTATACCTTTTTCTGCTTCAGGTTTTAATGGGTATTGCCTAACTACCGGACGGTGTTCTGATTTCACAATTACTTTGTAAGGTGGAAACCCCTTTACCAGCCCTACATCAGTGGGGGAGGACGACCACAACCCTTCTGGGAGGCGATCTAGATCTGGACATGATCCCTCCTCCAGGGTTGAAAAAATTTGTCAGGTTGGGTCCTTTAAGTGTGTGGTGGGAGTGGTTTGAACTCTCCATCCCAAAGGAAACCGCCACACATTGTGTTTCTCATCATAGCTCCAACAGGAGCCAGATACGGGTTGGTAGTCATTGTAACTGTGCATAGAATCTCGTAAGAACATCTCTACATCTCTCCACTGCATCTGGGGTGGTTTTGAAAGAGATACGTGTGGTGTTCTCTCTCTAAATACAGCCTGTTGCTTGTTAGATAAAATGACTGAGGCTGCTGAAAACCCAGTGGTGGGGTTAACATACATATGTTGTAAGGTAATACAAGTGTCTTGGAGGGCATGAAACGTTTTGTCATAGACATAATCTGGTCCAAGGGTGTCTTTGTACCACATAGTGACGTGTAAGGCATCGTCAGGCATGAACTGGGCCTGTCTAGGGGACTGCTTTTCTCTAGTTTTCCGCAATAATTCTCGTGTCTGTGCAGTTCCCCCTAGGTCCAGAGACCAGTAATATTGTGGTGTTGTGGTTCCTTGCACAACATAAGCTTCTTCATTTACGATTGCTTTCATGCCAGTGGCTGTGGCAACCACGCTAATGCCCATTTGTACCATAAGGTCTCGGCCTAACAAGTTAACAGGACAAGAAGGGCTTATTAACACCTGTGCTTGACATTCAAGTCCAGTTTCCTTATCTTTTACTGCAACTGGGTTTGTTAACTGATGTCTGTCTGTCTGACCTCCTGCCGTTTTTATATTTATGACTGATGAAGAATATGTGACTCCGGGAGGACTGGAGGTTAGGACAGTCCTACATGCTCCAGTGTCACACAGACATTCATATACTTTGCCGTTTATGACTAACTTCCGACTTGGCAAGGTTTCCCACTGCCTTTCTGCTAATAACTGACACACTGCTTGTAAATCTATTTCCTTATCTAAAAGGTCTTGTAAAGTGACCTCCGTTTCCTTTCTTAAAATCACCTCTGTTTTGCCTCGGATGGTGTCGGTAACAGGGGCCTCCGAGGGGGGTCATTGATCATTGTTTTCAATGGAGTTTGGGTTATATGGTTGTTTCCCTACTCTACAATTCCTAGCTAAGTGTCCAGGTTTCCTGCATGTCCAGCAAATGTTATCTTGCTGAGACGAATTCCTGTAATTGTTTCTGAAAACACCTCTCCCCCTTCCTCGGCCTCTTGACCTTCCTCTGAATCCTCCCCTCCCCGGAGGATTCATTTGCACTAGCGCTACTACTTCTGAGGCGCTGAATATTGTGTCTGTCTTTTCCTGTTTCTGCGCTTTCTGCGCGTGTTGAGCATATTATAGTGCTTGTTGGACTGAACCAGTATTCTGATGTACCCAATGTTTGTCAAGATATTTTCGCAATTCGGGCTTTAGGCCTGCGACAAAAGCTCGTTTTAGCTGTTGTTGGTACACTCCTACTGCCTCTTCATCAAATGGGATCCCTGAGTTTCCTCTAAATACAACTCTCATTCTATCCATAAAATCCTCAGGTTCCTCTCCATCTTTTTGTTTACATTGCGCTATTCGTCCATAGTCTGCGCGTCTTACGAAGGCTGTCTCTACCCTGTTTTGCAAGTCTCGTAATGCTTGTATGAGTTCCTGCGAGTCATGTGCTAAGACTTCATCATTATTACCATGTCCTGTGAAGTCTCCCGCTACACGTCCCCATTTATGGGTAAACAACTGTCTGAGACATCTATACATTTCCCTGCCGTTCAAATGAAAACTACTTTGTAATTCTAGGATGGCAGTCCAAAACTCGGGTACCCCTTCTTCAACCGGGGGTATTCCTTTTAAAGCCGCTGTTCTATCCTCAGCGGTCCAGGGTCTATATACTAACATAGTTTCGGGTCCTGCATTATTTGGGCCTCGATTTGGATTTGCCACTTCTACGAGTGGACACACCAAATCATTCTCCCAGTCTTCCTGTTCTGTGTCATTTTTTGGATGCCAGCGTACTTTACTTGTCTCCAGATCCTTTAACGGATACAGAGAAGGGTTAGACCCTCGGGTCATCATTCGAGATGATTCCCCTCCTCCTATTTGTCGTCTATTTACAGCTGGAACTGGTGCAGGCGCAATCATTGGAATTTGTGGGGGCAGTAAGGGAACTGGAGCGGCAGAAGATTTTGTTGCCGTCTCCTCATCTAGTGTAATTAAAGTCGCCTGTAATTTTTTCTCCTTATTTCCCTTTTTTTGCTGTCTTTTATTATCTCTTAATTTACTCTGTTCTAACCATGCATCAGAAAAAACATATTCTTTTTTTTTGTCTTTACCTTCTTTCTTATTGGTAGTCTGTAACATCTCCAGTTTTAAGTTTCCCTGTAATTTTAATATATCTGGAGTGTGGAGTTTTCCTTCAAACCCATGTTTTTTTCCTCCATCTCTGACTACTTATTTGTCCTGATCCTGGCTTATATCCTTCCATAAACTTCTCATCTCCCTCTAGTTCCATTTGTTTACTTTGATTCTTCCCCATTGTTACCTTTTAATGGATACACTACAAAAAATAAAAAATCCTAAAAGCAAGTCTCTGGCATGAGACCTCAGGAGGACACTAACACGGCCTTCTACTGCTCCCTATTAGAGCAGCGGTGTTAGTTTTCAGGGATGAAACCCGTCCTTGATCCTTCAGTCACCAGTATGTTGTTGCTTTTAGGGTGGATCGTGTAGGTTAATCTAAAACCTATAAAAACACATCCACATACAACACTGTATATATTTCCAACAACGCCTACTTTCTCTCCCGGTTAATTTCGGCTAACCTCAACCACATGCATGTCTTGGCCACCTACTTATTTAGGTGCCGTATCTCTCACTTGGCCACCTACTCACTTAGGTGCCATATCTCTCACCTGTATAGTGTGCTCTCTGATCCGTCACCGAGGTCCTTCAGACATCACCAGACGTCGAGCGCAGTTCTAACCACCGGCCTGATGACGAATTCACATCACAGGTCTTTCTTGCACCCGACTTCGAGTGGCTGTCGACAGACTTCGGTGTCGCTTCTCTCGGCGTACTGGAGACGTCTTTGGGGTTCCTCGGATCCGGCTCGAAGGACCAAATTCTATGTTGGGGAAAGCGCCCGGCGTTTCCACCCCAACTCCACATTTATGAGACACACACAGGTTACAGTTTTACTTGCAAGGGTACCCATACTCTCTGCAATGCAAACTACAGCAGAATGTGTTACAAAGGGTGGTTCCCCTTGTCTTCTTTATTTATAGTCAATGGGGGGCGCAAGAGAGGGAAGTGAGATTCTTATCTAAGTAGGCAGCTGTTAACCACCTACTTAGAGTACAATAGCTAAGAGTATGTGGCTAGAAGATAAGAAATAACGTATACATATATATTTACACTCATTGCTGATCATACAGAAATGATTAACAACTGTTTCTTCAACCTAACAGTCCCAAACACTTTTCCTGCATCAAAAGTCAAACTAGTCCCTATTCCTGCCATGAAAGGTTCACATAATGTCACCGATACCTGAACCAACCATGTTTATCAGAGGATGCCAACCCTTTGGCTGCAGCTTTCTCTGCACACGCTGAGAGAGTCTTCAGTGTAGCAGGAAAAGATTTCAGGCCAGAAGATTGCAAATTAAATCATGAAACCTTTGAAGATATTATGCTGAATAAATGTAATAATAATGAAAAATTAGCAATGTGTATTGGAATAAAGCATAATTGTATTTGCCATGACGTTTTGCTTTTCGCTGTAGTGCTATGGTTGAACGGAAAAACTTACTTTTGTGTGCATAAGAAAATAAATAGGAGGAACTACGAAACCAAGTAATTCCTTTTACTATGTATACTTTTTCTTTAATGTTAAAAGATAGACAAACTAGTAATGGGCAAACAGCTCTTCGGCTCTTGAATTAAATTATGCAGGTACTACAGCAAAATGCTCAAAAATACCAAAACACATCAAGAGCTAAATATGCAAAAACAATAAATACCTTCCTGTGGAAAAGGGGCAACATAAACCAAATGTAAAGTCACGAAAATCATGAAAATATAAAGTACACTTTACACACTTCATTTCTTTGAATTGAAATTAATTATATTCATCTACCTTCATACATTAATACAAGACATTATATGATTATAATGTTTGTTATTATCATATAATTTTTTATTTAGGTATTATGTAGGTGCAGTTAATGTATAGTGTTACCTGATATATACTAATAAGCAGTAATACAATAAAAAGAGAGAAGAATGTCAGCTGTTCTCCAAGAAGTTACTGATTTCTTGGATGGCTAGAAGAACATCGATTCAGTTCCCAAAAATCTGTAAGAACAATTTTTGAGGATCTGTATTTTCCATTGTTATTCTCAAAGGGCTGTCATCATGACTATTTTGCTTTTCAGGTAAAGACTCCAACAGCAGGACTGTGGTACAGCAGCCTGTGTCTGACACATTGCAGCCAGGAGACTCTGTGAGCCTGCAGTGTACGATAGAGACTGGGAGCTGTGCAGGAGAACACAGTGTTTACTGGTTCAGACATGGATCAGGAGAATCCCTTCCTGGAGTCATTTACAGCCCTGGAAACAGCAGTGATGAGTGTGAGAAGAGCCCTGAGGCTGGATCTCCTACACGGAGCTGCGTCTACAGCCTCCCCAAGGGGAACCTCAGCCTCTCCGATGCTGGGACTTACTACTGCGCTGTGGCCATGTGTGGGGAGATGCTGTTTGGGAACGGCACATAGCTGGATATAGATGGTAACACCCAGTGTGGGGAGATGCTGTTTGGGAACGGCACACAGCTGGATATAGATGGTAGCACCCAGTGTGGAGAGTATATCTGCTTCAAAGTTTTATTTAGCTTATTCTGCTATTAAGACATTTATTTCTTTTTTTAATGTAATGAATTTTCTAATTTAAGTGCTTAAATTAAATTACACAGATGTTAATTTAATAATTATCCATCCATCCATCCATTTTCCAAACCGCTTATCCTATTGGGTCGCGGGGGGTCCGGAGCCTAATTTAATAATTATTTCAAATATTAATATCCATCCATCCATCCATTTTCCAAACCGCTTATCCTATTGGGTCGCGGGGGGTCCGGAGCCTAATTTAATAATTATTTCAAATATTAATATAAATTGTTAAAATACAAAATACTAGAAGTTCATGTTAAAAATGGACTATTTACAAAACAACTGCTGTAATGTGTTATCGATTTGATCTTTAACTAATGTAATGTAAGCAAATGGGAAATGTGTCTCTATATCATTATGCTGAAATCTATCTCTTTGTTACAGGCTTTCAGAAGCTGCTGGATCCTCTTCACTCTGGCTTGCTGATAGTTTTATCTTGCAGCATTATTCTGAACGTTGCTCTCATTTGTATAAGATGTAAACTGACCTGTACACACTGTGCAGGTACGCTGCCCGGCTTTATGCACTCAGAAGGACAAAATGTAGATTTTAACAAATTATAGAAATATAAAATTGTTTTATGATAGATAACATTTTCATATTAAAACCACTCTTGCAGGTAATACAGTTTTAAAATCCATTATTAAATCTCACCTTATTTATATAAACCTTTTTGTACTGTAAGATTTACATTTTTGTATTATATCTTTCATATTTTGCAAAATCTATTGAAATATACATGTTGCAATAAGTTGCATATCAATAACTTTTATTACCAAGATCTCCTTTATAGCAATTTTATTATATATGATATATGAGAACAAATGACACGTATCCAAACATGCACACTTAAATTGACAGAAGTCATTTTTACTTTCATTTTTGAGACAAAAAGGATGTTGATTGCTTGAAAATTCGGAATGTTATCTGACCACGGTATGATACCGTGCGAAATTAAATAATATATTGATGTGTTATATATTTTAAACAGATGAAAAGAACAGTGATATATCAAAAGTGGAATGGTCACGCAAGCAAGTATGTAATAAATATTTCAAATTACAAATCGTCAGTAAAACAAATGAACCTCAGACTGATTTCCATCCTGGGATCAGCATTTTAAGTGCTATTTGTGAAAATAGGTAATAGCAAACCGATTTGATCCATCCAATTCTGCCATCTTTGTCTCCACAGTGCCATGACGAGGACACACTGAATTACGCTGCCCTGAACCTTAAGAAGCCAAAACCCAGGAGACAGAAGAAAGACGGGAATAATGACACTCTGTATTCTGACCTCCGCTACAGAGATTATGAATAAAGATGCTTCTCATTCATGTCAGTCACACAGAGTGTTCAGGGTGTAGCTTTAATAATGTTCAGAGGAGGGCAGGGGAGCCAGTGCTTCTGAGACTGAATCACGGGATTTTACGGAGCACCGGTGCTGAGTTTGGTGTCAGTGTGTTTGGGGCGCATTTTTACTGGAAGTGCAAATGTTCAAGCCAGACTGGGGGCTGAGGGAGGGGGAGAGGGGAGCCACAGAGATTATTTCTTCATGGCATGGGGGGGAATAAGCGGCTTTAATGTTGTGGAAAGGCTGAGTTGCTGCAATCAGTTCTTTGATGTCACACATGCTTACTTGTCTCCCTTGTGTACCATGCTGAATGGTTTGGGGCAAACGCACAGGGACTGATCGATTATATTAAACAGATGAAAGAAACTGAATGAAAATTTCAAGTGTTCTTAAATTACGTTTTTCATTTAATTGTGTGTTCTGGATGTATTTTTGAGTATATACATGTACCTGTATATGTACCTGTATATATACCTGTGTCGTTAATAACGATGTGGATAATTAAGAAAGAGGAGTTTTGTTTCTTGCTCCCTGTCTTGTTACTTGGCTCACAAACATACACACACATAGACACACACACAAACATACACAGACACACAAACACACACACACATAGACACACACACACACAAACACACATGCACACATGCACACACACACACTGCTACGGCTCTGTAAGAACACTACCATGCTCTTTTGTGTGAGTGGGGTGGGGGGTGTTAAATAAGATGAAAATGACAATGGCTGTACTTTTGTTATGTCAGTTGTGTTTCTATAGTCATTGTATCATATTCCACAAGCTTTTTATTCTACAAGATGTACAAGCCAGTCAGTGTATTCAGTGGGGTGTTCAGGAGTCATTAGGTTCTGAAAAATGTCTTGCATTTAAAACATAATGTACTTTTGAATACTTAAGTATTTTTAGATGCAAATACTCCAGTACTTTAACTGAAGTAAAAAATTAACTGAAAAACTTTGAGTATTATTTGACGAGGAGTATCTATACTTAACTCAAGTAGTGAAGTTGTGTACTTTGTCCACCTCTGTCCAAAAGTGACATACAGCTGTAAGCTGTTTGGGTTTGTTTGTCTGCTGAGTGCTTCTCTGCAGTGCTGCAGATGTTTCCACTGGTTAGATGCAGCTCAGGAAGACTGACCCACTGACTGCACTGTGCTGGACTCACTTTGCAAAGAGTAAAAACCACACAGACAGAACAATATCTGCTTCTTGTAAGACCCTGTTTCCTCTCTACCTCACCCAGGTCACGCTTTCAAGTATTCAGCCTAAGTTATTTTATCCAAACAAGCCACCATTATTATTCATGCAGCTGGACATTTGACTGGAGCACATGATTGCTACATATCACTACTGTACATGGAACGGAATGTACAGTTTTCACAACAGAACTTTAGAAAAGCAAAATTCTCATCAGTCCACATCTCTAACCACCACACATCCTAGGGCTCCCATTTATAATGGTACATTTTTGTTTTATTCACATTCTTTTTCATCACACAGATAAACACCATCCATTAATCTTACAGCATGTATCCTGGTCAGGGTGATGGGGACGACACCACCTATATCGAGTGTGATTTAAGGCCAAGACCTTAAAAGGGAGAGTCAAGACTGAGGCTTGTTACAAGAGCAGTGGGGCACAAAACAACAAACAACATCATTATGAATGTAAAATAAATGGATGTATATATAAATATAGGGTAATAATAGAAACAAAAAATAAGAATATATTACATACAGAGGAATATTATAGGAATATTAAAATTAACTTATACACAATCCTTAACTTATACACAATCCTATTGCATGTAACATTATTGCTCATGTGCCAGATATTAGCCTCCCAAAGGAAGCTGCCACACAGGGCATAATGCACTGGCTCAATGCAACACTGCACATCAGTGAATAAGGAGGAACAATATTGCAGATCAGCAGCAGATAGAAACTGTATCAGAAGACAGTGAACAGGGGAAAAGTTCAATGAGCAGAGTGCAGATTATAAAGCCTGACTGCTGTGGGGCCCAATGACCTGCGGTACCGTTCTGTCACACGCCGGGTGTCTGAGTCTCTTACTGAAGGAGCTGCCCTTACGGGCCTCCATAGTCTGCTGGGGGGGTGAGAGGTGTCACATAAAATTGATGACAGCCTTGTTATCAGCCTGCTCTCATCCATCTACTCTACAGTGCCAAGGGACGCTCCTCCCTGATGATGAGAGGAGTCTAAGCATGTGGACATTTGGGATAATGTGAGTTCAGAACTGGATGGTCAGCTGTACGACTTCCAGTCTGTAGGCAGACTCATCACCTTCAGTTATGATGGCAAACACAGTAGTATCACCTGCAAAATTCAGGATCTTCACTGGAGCAGCAGTGATTTGTGTAGAAATTGAAGAGAAGAGGGAGAGCACAGAGCCTGGAGGAGCTCAGTGCTGAGGGTCAGCGTGTCTGATGTGTGCTGTAAGCATACAGATGTCCTGCATTTGTGGAACATTTTGTTTGTGCTGCTGTTTATATGTGTTGTTGACGCTGCAGTCAGTAATTTTCCACTAGCAGTCTCACCTCTGCATTTTACAGGAAGACTGACCGACTGAGAGCAGGGTGTTTGTGTCTCTCTTCTCAGTGAGCGAAAACCACACAACCATCAGGTCCTCAGCTCAGGCCCACTGCTTCACTAGAAAAACCACAAAGGGTATTTTTATCTAAAAGTGGGTGAGCAAGTGAGATGTTATTGACAGCATGAATTTGTCTACTAACATTTTAAATTCAAACCTAAAAAGCAGTATGTCCAGGATGTCAGTAATTACATTTAGTCAGTATGAACAATTTGGGTGCAATAATATAGAATAATGTAGAATTTTGCATAATTCAGTTAATACCAGTAAGATACCGATCATTAACACTATAAGGTCATGTTGCTGAATCTCATTGTTAAAGTTAAATGAATCTACGCATTTTTATACACACAAGACTGTGCTTAGTTCATCTTTCAGTCAAAATCACACAGTGAGGCAAATCTGACCATCTTAATTGTTTTTGCTTGTGTGGAATGGCATCCCATGCAGGCCTGTGCTCTGTGCTTCCTGGGACAGGTCCCACCCTCTCCAGACCCCGATGAGAATTAGTAGTCGCTGGATAAAAGATTGACAAAAGATAAAAATACAAAAGTCATTCTTGCTGTCTAACCTCTGATTACTGCATGACATTTCTGATTTCTGATAACTGATAAGTAGAAAATATGTTTAGTCTCTTGCTTGGTGGTAAGAAAAAAGGAGAACCACAAAGAGCACAGTCATTTTCAAGGTTATTTCTCACTGGTCAGTGTGAAAGGCTGCGTCATTAATATAACGCCGGGCTCAGCACAGTGACTGCACCTGCGCTGCACTGTAGAACACAAGCCAGGCTGCAGACCATCAGCCCTGAAAGTTAAAACAGGACTCGTATGTGTGTCATGTGGTGTTTAATAAAAATTTACAGGACAGAACATAGTGGATTCAGTTTCCTTTGCTCTTACACTCCCAGTCCAAAGTGTGGCCACGACTGCTGTCAATGCATCTGTCTCTTTTTTCACCTTAATTTTTCACCTGTGTTATTCACCTTAATATCAAAAGGCTCCAAAGCAGTACAGTAATGCAGAACAAATATTGTAACTAACAAGGAAGTGGGGAGGTAATGGACAGAAGTGTTGGTTTTTGGTAACTCCACTCCTCTGACCTCCACTGTAATTTTAGGTTCCTTGGAACAATATTGTAAACCAGTCATCACACACCTAGGGGTTAAAGTCGACACCAACCTTAAGTTTGACACTCAGATAAGGTTAGTTGTCAAGTCAAGCTTTTTACAATTGAGGCAGTTGGCCAAAATAAAGCCAATTCTTTCTAGGCAGCACTTTGAGACAGTAATCCACTCTTTTGTCACTACTAGTTTGGACCACTGTAACGCCCTCTATGTTGGGGTTAGAGGCTCCACTATTGTTCACCTCCAGAAGGTTCAAAATGCTGCCGCACATGGAAATATGAGCATGTCTCCCCCATTTTAGCCTCACTCCACTGGCTGCCCGTACATTTTAGGATTCATTTTAAAATTCTGTTATTTGCTTTTAAAGCCCTCAGTGGTCTTGCTCCATCTGACCTCTGTGAGCTGCTTCACCCTTACACCCCCACCCGCTCTCTCAGGTCAGCTGATCAGCTGTTCCTGACGGTTCCTAAGACTCAGCGTGAGCTTAGAGGGGATCGAGCCTTTGCAGTCGCAGCTCCTAAAATGTGGAATGACTTGCCTTTTCACATTAGAGAGGAATCCCCTCTGTCCGTTTTTAAATCTCTTCTAATCTCTTCTCCTTCACCTTTGACACATTGTGAGATGTTAATTTTAATAGTAAATCTTATTTTAATCTTAGCCTTTTCTTTATTAATTAATAGATTTTTTTAAATTTTTATTAATGGCCTTTTACTCACATTGAATGTTTTGGTTTTTATTAAATTTCTTTTACTTCGTTTTTAAGTGTGTGAATGTTTTTATTTATTCCTTTGTGCAGCACTTTGGTCCATAAGGTTGTTTAAAGTGCTTTTCAAATAAAGAGCTGGATTGGATTACATTGGAAGATGGCTCAACAAATCTCTTTCACAGAATGTAAAATTCGACAGAGGGCGCAAGGTGACATTCTGTCAGGGGCCCAGAATTTTTAGCTACACCTCTGTGTTACTGTGTTTTTTTTGTTCTAGCCATCAATAACTCTGGAGTTGCTATATCGCCACCTGGTGGTGAAAAGATCAGACAAAAATATGTACACATGTTACCAACAGTTTGAAATTGAAGTGCAGAGTTAACAGGTTTAATTAATCGTCCCCACGGATGCCAGTCATGAAATTTGAGAATTGCAAATTAAAACACAGGAAAAAATCAGGAACACTACAAGATAAAATATTTAGCAAACACTCAATGTGCATCCAGGGTGACAAGGGACAACTGGAGGATGATATGACAATCTGACAGTGACATTCACAGCACTTTATATGTTGCCAAAAACAGAAAAGGGGATTAAAATCAAGAATCAGAAATCATGTATGAGGGTGGGGCTGCTTGGTGGTGCAGTGATTAGCACTGTTACCTCCCACCACTGGGACTCAGGTTCGAGTCTCCGCCTGGGTCACATGTGTGGGGAGTTTGCATGTTCTCTCTTGCTAAATTGGCCGTAGGAGTGCATGTGTGTGTGAATGGTGTGTGAATGTGCCTTGCAATGAGCTGCCCCCCCGTCCTGGGTTGTTCCCTGCCTCGTGCACAGATCCTTCCAGGATAGGCTCTGGACCCCCCGCGACCCAGTAGCATAAGCGGTTTAGACAATGGATGGATGTATGAGGGTGAGTCACAATGACGACAGCTGCTCTGTTGACTTGGTCCCAGGAGTCGTCAGCGTTGGTCTGCCGGGGCCCCCGTCCTGTCTGTGGAAGCACCCGTCTTGTTGGCTGTTCTCTCTGCCTGGGCCCCCTCTCCTGCTGCCTCACGTTTGGGTTGAAGTGGCTCCCCAGTGCTTCTGTAAAGCTCTTTGTGTATCTTAGAAAAGGGCTGTATAAATGTAACATTCATTCATTTATTCAAGGTCCCAGCCAGAAGAGTGCAGTACTACACTGTCCCCCACAGCCTGAATCAGCTGGATGTTATAGGATTAAGACACTTCCTGCATTAGGCCATTTACCCTCAGTGTATTTCCATACCCTGACAGGATGGATGACAATACTATGGCCCTAATTTTCAATACACAGTTTTCACAGGAGTCTCACCCTCATCCACATTCTCTGCATTCCTTATCTCATGCTTCTTTGCCACCCGCATCTCCTCTGCCTGCTTTGTCTCATTTTCCCACAATTGAAACACCGTCCAATTTGTCTCTGTTTTAGTTCTACCACATTAGTCCCTGAGCAACCAGTCTGATCCCGTTCCTCTAATTTCAGATGCATCTGGCTTATCTGATTGGGACTGAAGCTGCTGTTACTAGGAAAACCACATTCGTCCCACTGGGGCAGGTCTGACACCGCGTCCTTCCCATATGTCTCCCATAATTGTTGTACAGAATTTCAGCTGGAGTTCTTTCCCAGAAGCAAGTAATTTCACTTTAGCACCTGTTCAGTAAAAGTCAAGTAGGTCTTTAATGTTATTTTTAACTTTACACAGTTGAGTATAGTACAGTTACAAAAGAAACTGTTTCCCTCGGACCAAGGTGCTACTTAAATTAACAGAAGACTAACACATACCAACCTAGCAACATACTGTATGGTGCATAATGAGCAAAAACTGTGCAAACATTGCAGGACAGTGCAAAAAGAGAGGACAACTGACACCAACGAGCACAAACAGCACAGTAAACCCAGTACTGAGAAGGCGCAGTTTGGTTGTCCAATGAGGTAGCAATAAAAATAAATAAAAGTAACTGTAAACATGGCGACAATAAGATAAAAAATAGTAGTTAAATAATAAAGTGTGTTAATGAGTGTATGTGTGTGTGGTATCAGATTAGTCCCTGAGAGTTCAGTAGTCTGACGGCATGGGGGATAAAGCTGTTTGAGTCTGGCTGTGAAGGCCCGAATGCTCCGGGACCTATTTCCAGAAGGCAGGAGGGTGAAACGATAATGTGAGGGGTGGGTGGGGTCATCCACAATGGTGGTGGCTTTGCGGATGCAGTGTGTGGTGTGAATATCTGTGATGGAGGGGAGAGATATGTTAGGGTTATCTTCTTCTGAAGATGCGCTGGAAACAAACCAGTCTCTGAACACAGAACAACACAGACAGCTGTGATGACGTTTTACTTGCTGCAAGGTGTAGGGAATCCACTTGCAGAGTCTCCGCAGTTTCAGCAAAATGATGGTTTATTGAACAGCAAAAATAATACAATGTAATACAGTGTAGAGACACACCGGGTACTGAAAGGCAGCTCAGATACAAATTGAAGACAGTTCTTCACCCCCCTTTATACCCAAAAAGGCCCTCCCCACCAAGGTGTTGTGTGTAGGTGTTGTGAGTGAATTTACATATAAAGAGTGACCCCCTGGAGTGTGAGGATCCTGAGACAGGGACGGGACAGGACAGGGTGGAGACTTTTATGATCATTGTAATTCAATTCTTATCACCTTATCTTATCCTTATCACCATAGTGGTGCCAACTGGAACCCCCATTCTCTCCCTGGCTTCCCCCATGATCATAAATTCCTAACATTGTCTGCATTCAAATGATCAACCAAGAACCTTGGGACATTTTTACCACTTTTCCTTACAAAGGGAAGCCCGGTCCTGACCTCGAGGTGTCAGCCTCTCAGTCGAACTCAGCCAACTTCGAAAGAGTAACTCCCCTCGCAGTGTCTTTTATTGAGGTACACAAACAGGATATGCAACTGACATTGAACATTGTTTGTCACCATATATGGGGTGGAAATATTCAAGCGACAGTTCTTGAGACGTGTTATTGCTCAATTAAGATCAAGCTGCGGCAGGGTGTTGTTTCTAAGCGTCTAGCAAAATGATGATAAAAAAAGTACATATTTCTCTAACACGATACTCCCAATGATTTTCTCACCTGTCATCACTATCTGTTGTAGGGACTTGTGATCTGAGGCGACACAGTTCTCAAAGCAGACCGTGATGCAGCTGCTCAGGGTGCTTTCAACAGTTCCCCAATAGAGTGTGAGAATGGGAGATGGGCTTTTCTGAGCTTCCGTGGAGAGTAGAGGTGCTGCTGTGCTTTCCTTACTATGGAGCTGATGTTGAAGGACCTGGTGAGATTCTCCGCCAGATGGACAACAAGGAATCTGGTACTCTCTACGATCTCCACAGATGAGCCATCGATGTGCAGCAGAGAGTGGTCACTCTGTGTTTTGTGTTCTTCTAACGTCAACAACCATCTCTTTGGTCAACATTCAGAGACAGGTTGTTGGCTCTGCAGCAGTCCGATAGTCATCACACTTCCTCTTTGTATGCTGAGTCACCGTTTTTATTGATGAGACCCACAACAGTCTTGTCATCTGCCTGATGTTGATGATGGAATTCGAAATGTGCATTGCTGCTCAGTTGTGAGTCATCGGAGTTAACAGCAGTGGGCTGAGCATAAAGTCCTGGGTTCCTGCTACAGCGTCTGAGCAGTTGCCTTCGTCGCCCATAGCTCCTGCGCAGCCCGAGCAGCCGCCTCCGCTGCCCCCTGCGGCCCCAGAGCCCGAGCAGCCGCCGCCTGCTTTGCCCGTAGCTCCTGAGCAGCCGCCTCCGCTGCCCCCTGCGGCCCCAGAGCCCACGCCCGAGGCGCTCCCTCCGCCTCAAATGACTGTGCCCCCTGGGGCTCTTGTTCCTGGCCCCACTCCTGTCCCTGACCCAGCTCCAGACTTTCCTGCCCTAGTCCCCGAGGAGGTCCCGGACAGTCTGACCACCGTGTGTGCCACGCCCCCTGATTATCCACGTGTGCTTCCCTGATCGTACCCAGCTGTGTCCGATTATTTTCAATCAGTCCTGTCTATTTGAGTTCATGTCTTACTAGAGTTCAGTGTCCGTCATTGAAGTCCGTCTGCGTGAGATGTTTCCTGCACCCCGTGTTCCTAATAAATCCCCGTATCCTGCCTGCCTTGCCTGTTTCCTGCCCGTCCGCCGCTCCCGTTAAATGGCGATCGTGACACAAGGCACACGCACATCAAGTACCAATGCAGCAAATACAGATGAACAATTTAGGAGGAATACTAGTCAAAGGAAGGAAGAAAAGCAGCCCACCCTATCTCATGGTCACGGACACAAACATCAGGGAGTGTTATGAAGAAGACATCACACTTAACACCATTGGTTTTATGCAGTGAATTACACCAGAGAGAGTTTTTACATTCTAGCTGTGTTACGTAACATTCCTCAGCCTTCAGGTTTTTTCCACACAATGCACGACATGCAGGGGTGCCAAACAAAACAGCGGAACTGCAGTGTAGCCAATTATTTGTTTCAGTAGTTTTAAGAAAACTAGAACATAAAATGTTTGTTTTACTTAGTCCACAAAAGAGTTTTTACCTATCTTAGTGTATTTTACATCACATACACTCTCGGTCCGTTGTGGAGTCCATCCCACTGTAGTTGGAGAATGCTGCCATCAGTCGCTTGGTGTAGCACTCGCAGGATTTACCAGGCTCCTGTTTAAACTGATGCATCATGCCCCAGTCCATGCGCAGGAGGACCAGTCTCTGAAGGGCTGTCGCATGGTGAGGCCTGTTCTGCCTGGGGTCCAGCAGGTCACTGGCAATGTCCTTCAACTCACAGTGGGCTTGCGTTCATAGTGGGGTACCGCAGGGTTCGATTTTAGGACCACTATTGTTCCTAATTTACATAAATGATATGGATACCAATATATACAGTAAACTGGTGAAATTTGCAGATGACACCAAGGTGGGTGGTGTAGCAGATACTGAATTAGTGGCTCAGCAGCTACAGCGGGATCTTGATTTAATTAGTGACTGGGCCGATACCTGGCAGATGAAATTTAACGTCGATAAATATAAGGTACTCCATCTAGGGAGCAGAAATATAAAGTACAGGTATTTCATGGGTGTCACTGAAATAAAGGTAGCTGATCATGAGAAAGACCTTGGTGTGTATGTTGATGCTTCCATGTCCCATTCTCGCCAGTGTGGGGAAGCAATAAAAAAGGCCAATAGGATGTTGGGGTATATCTCCAGGTGTGTGGAGTTTAAGTCAAGGGAGGTAATGCTAAGATTATACAATTCCTTGGTGAGACCTCACCTAGAATATTGTGTGCAGGTTTGGTCACCATATCTTAAAAAGGACATTGTGGCCTTAGAAAAGGTGCAGCGTAGGGCCACAAAAATGATTCCTGGTCTTAGAGGAATGTCATACGAGGAACGGTTACTTGAGCTAAATCTGTTCAGTCTCAAGCAAAGGAGATTGAGGGGGGACATGATCCAGGTATATAAGATTCTAACAGGTTTGGATGCTGTTCAACCAAATAGTTACTTCAGCATTAGTTTAAATACACGAACTCGTGGCCATAGGTGGAAATTAGCGGGAGAACATTTCAAGCTGGATTTAAGGAAGCACTTCTTTACGCAGCGTGTAGAGTATGGAATAGTCTTCCTGATAATGTAGTGCAAGCTGAATCCTTGGGTTCCTTTAAATCAGAGCTAGATAAGATTTTAACGACTCTGAGCTATTAGTTTAGTTCTCCCCAAGCGAGCTTGATGGGCCGAATGGCCTCGTCTCGTTTGTATAGTTCTTATGTTCTTATGTTCAACTCCTTCATCTACAGTGTCAGATGAGCAAACCTTATCTCCCCCTTGAGGATTTGGACATACCAACATAGGGGCAAGAATTTCTGCTACCTCGTCCTGCTGCCTGAGCGTTTCGCCACGGCACTTCTTCACCGAGAAGGAGGTAGAGTCGGGTGCTGAATGGTTATGATCCTCGTCTGCAGGGGGGAGAGGGGAAGGGGCAGGGGAACCACTGGCTACTCCTCCCTCGGTGGCATAAGGAGGAAGCTGCTGTTTGGGCAGCAATGCTTGGGCAGGAGCCACACAGTTTATTTCTGGGTATCTAATTAGCGGACACCATTAGGTCCCTTCAGGGGCTCCACAGACAAACTCATT